>NW_015506283.1:308556-319932 GCF_001515645.1 Sinocyclocheilus grahami
TTTTTTTTATTGAAGATATAACATTCACAGGGGATACAGTCATAGCAATAAATTACATACACAACCAGAATACAAAACAATAAATATATAAAGAATAATAAAAATTTTATATAAACAGAACAAAAACAAATAAATAAAAAGTTAATAATCTTTTCTTTTTTTTCAAATAAATAAATCATAAATCAATTAAAATAAAAAATAACTTAAATGGAAAATTACACATAAAATGTCAACTTCAAAGAATACACAGGAGGTAACCCTTACATCAAAGTCAATATTTTTCCATCAATACAGTAGTTTTAACAGCTTTCTTATTAAGTGATGAGCAGAGAGATTCAGAAAATCATTTCAAATCAATACAAAAAATCCTAAAATTGGGCATACAATTTGTGCAGTGGCTATTGGTCAGTGGAGTTGTCGGTGAACTGAAAGATGAGTTTTTTTTTGTTTATTTTAACACCCTGATTGCATGATTCCTTTGTCTTTTAGATATTATTAGCCTAAATAATCTGACGAATTACACGAGTAACTGTGAAACGTTATATAAGATGGCTAACTTAATTAAATATTCTCAACTAAATATAATTTCAAGGTTAATGAAATCCGCAATGCTTCATTAATTGTTAAAACCAGGTCAAAATAAATTGCAGATTGACAGTAAGAATAATATTTAAAATGATTATTTAATCAGGGCCTTTTAGTAGGATAATGAAAGAAAGGACAGTGGAATACAAATACAACGTGCAAACTTGTGACGTCATGGCTGTCGCCGGCCAACGAGTTGGTGTTTTTTCAATGTATGCTTCAGACACGGGTCACGACGAGGCGTTCCCCATAGCGACCCCTAGAGGACGCAGTGTCTCGTTCCCTACTCAGGGAACCATGGTTACATAAGTAACCTGAGACGTTTTGTATTCTGGTTGTGTATGTAATTTATTGCTATGACTGTATCCCCTGTGAATGTTATAATCTTCAATAAATAAAAAACATTTTAAAAAAGGAATCACTAGCAGAAACTCAAAAAAAAAAAAAGAAGGCCACTGCACAAAACAAATCCCAGCCGGGTCCGTCACTTTTTTGGGTCCCCTTGAAACATTTCCATTGTGGTCCGTGCTATTTGCAGCGCGTTTCTTCATTTGCATGTGTTGTGAGGATTTGCCGCACGTTTCTTCATTTGCATGTGCTGTGAGGATTTGCAGCGCGTGTGTTGTGAAACTGATGAAGATTTCTTAATTTCCTGGTGTTTTTTCAATTTGCTGGTGTTTTCTTAAGTTGCAGCGCGTTGAGCTCTCTCAGCCACCGTAGTCATGTGACACTGTCAACTGGAGTAATGGCTTTGCTATTTCAGGAATAAAATGTATTGTAAAATATATTAAAATAGAAAACAGTTATTTAAAATTGTAATAATATTTCACAGTATTACTGTGTTTACAGTATTTTGGATATAGTAAATGCAGCTTTGTGAGCATTATTTAATTCTTTCAAAAACATTAAAACAAAATCTAAGTTTTCCGAGAATGTTTGCCCCATTTATAGGTGAACTATTCCCACTTCGTATCATGATTCTGAAGTTTGAATATACTGGTTTAAAATCTGAAATTGCATGTTTATGTCCTTTGTTTACGCCAGAACAGAAAAAAAGAGCAGTGGTGGGAAAGCAGGGTGAAAATAGAAAAGTGTGACTACCCTCAGTTGGGAAGTGTGACGCGAAACCCTGTCAAGGACGTCAGGCATGCAGGAGATAAAGAAATGAAGAGACGAAGAACTTCACAGCAGAGAAAGGTGCGAACTGGGTCTCTACGGAGATGGAAATGTGGGATTGAAAACCTGAATCTTAAAAACAATACTGTATGTTATATATCTTTATTATTACCTTCAAGTACATGTTCAAGTTTTCAAAGTTCATATATTTAGTTTCAGAGAATATAAATCTAGCAAAACATATACAGCAACAGTAATCAAATACTGTACAACACAACATTTGTCCTCACTAGTTTCCATCAACCGTATAAACGCTGCATTTTGTTCCACATACAAAAACAAAAAAATAAATCCATACACTTAAAACAGATGTGTTCATTGGTAACAACACAAATGGCTGTCCATGTTGGAGCACCTCCCAAGTACAATCTAAAATTCAAATACGTCTGGTACACATGAAACTGCTCAATAAACCTCTAAATTACATCATACATGTAGACTCAAATGCATTGTCTCTATTCAGACTCTAGTTGAAGCAATATGTTTTTTTTTGCTGTTGTTAGAGATACAATTGGTGTCTTAAAGGAATAGTTAATCCAAAAATGTCAAAACATTTTGTGTTGTCCTTTATGGTGATTGGCTTCCCCTGGTTACTGTATGCTATCATTATACGTAAAAGAGCAGCTTGAACATTCTTCAAAACCTCTCATTTTATGTTCCACAGAGTAAAAAAAGTCATACAGGTTTGGAACGATTCAATGGTGAGTAAACGATGACAAAGGTCCATTTGTGGGTGAACTATTCCTTTAAAATCTAAATTGATATAATGCCAAACATTGTGCCAATTGAATTTTTCATTTTCTCAACCAAATTAAGTTTTGTCCAGTGGAAAATGTCAAATTACACATAATCATGTCTATAAATAAAACACGCAATACATAAGGCCTGATGCGCACAATTATTTATCACTAAACAGGGTGAAACCTTTAAACAGGAAATTGAGTCGACATTATTGGTTGCTTTCACAAGAGCCATCAACTTGCTTTCGATAAAGCTACAACCACAACATAGAGATTTTCAGGTCGGTTGGGCACACCTTGATGTGTATTTGTCTTATTACAAAGTAGCACAACGGAATATTGGATATTATAATGTACTTGTCAAAACGGTTATCCTACACTGTTCCATGGACAAGACCAATGCAATGACGTTTGTACACTAGGCAATAAGGAAGACAAATTAAAATTATAATACAATTTAAAATGTAAACATTTAAATTACTTTTAAAAGTAAATTATACTAATTTTCAAAGAAATGAGTCTTAACAACACAATAATGACAACAACTGTCAAAACATAAGTCAAAATGATGAAATATTTTATAAGGCCACGCTACACTATCACAGGGAACTGCAGAAAGCTACATATGACATTTTGTGTCAATAATCTTTAATTCTACAAACATGAAGGTTCAAATGACAAAATAAACTACTGTACTTCAAAAACTAGACAGTGAAAGGCGGATCGCATATTGCAAACAAGCAATGTGATATGCTACACATTTTCAAAGCCTTGAAGATTTTAATGAGGAGGCCAGAGGGACATGAAAATAACGTTTATTCGCTTCAGTTTGTTTTTTTGTTAATATATAGGGAGTTGACATTTAGGGAGATATCACTTAAAGCAGTTGGTTTGGATTATTTGTAGACTACTAATGAAAAATTTAGACACACTTGAATGCCAAGAACGTGCAGAGCTGTACTACCGGCAGTGGGTGGCTATTTGGGGGGAAAAAATGGATTTGTTAAATATTTTTGATCTCTAAATAATTCTCACACTTCCATGAATGTTATTTCATATTTTGATGACTTCACTGTGAAAAATACTATTAAATGATGAGTAGATGTGTCCAAACTTTTGACGGGTAGCGTAGCTTATATTTTTCTTTGTGTGTATAAGTGTTATTTTCAAATATAAAATTTGAGTATGAGCATTGAGTTCACACTTAGACATGACATTAAGAAAAAAATTATATCCTTCTGCATATGTATTACTGAATTTACTGCTAATATCTCATTTCACATAAATAAGCAGAGGATATTCCTCTGACAGTGGAGGAACGAGCCAGTAGATCTGCATGCACCGTGACTCAAAAACATACTGACGATATTATAAAAGCTGACTTGGCACTGCATATTTTTTTTGTGTGTGCTCTACAACCCTGTTCTTGCCGTCGCGGTGAAGAGAGGCTCAACCTGACCGATACAGTGGGCGGACCTGACGTCAGGGTTGAATGAGGCTCAATCGATACCTTCTTATTCCTGTTTACCAACCCAGAGGTTTCACGCGAATTATTCGACATCTGACGCGTCATTGTCCGATAGGTGGTAGTTTGACCCTTTCACCCGGATGTATTCCACTTGCCGATCCTCATCAGAATCCGAGATCCCGCATGAGCAGAGCCGGTTTTCAAACAAGGACTCAATCTCTTCTAGCCGCTGTCCCTTAGTCTCAGGCAGGCAGCCATAAATGAAAAAGAAACCAGTTAGAGCCAAACTGGAATACAGGAAAAATACACCTGGAAAATGACAGAGATATTGGTTAATAAATGTGAATAATTTTAATAACAGCTAAAAATAACAATACTATACAAGACTCAAATATATTATTTTTTTTATCCCGCCTAGTCAGAATTGTAATAGATCATATATACTGTGTGTATATATATATATATATATACAGTATATATATAATTCTCTAATAACTAACATTAAAAAGATGCAAAAAGTTACTCTTTTCAGAAATGTGCACTGATGAATCATGAACCGCAAGTCCAGGAAAGTGTATTTAGAGTTGGAGTTGTTCACTTCCAGAGGAAATTAATACTGAGTCATAGACATAATTGGTTCATCAATGCCTATATGCGTAATATACTCTTGATGTTGAGAGATCAAATACCGTATTGATGATGACAAAAAGGTCATGGTCATGAATGCTGTCGCTCCACTAATTAGAGCATTACCATAGTAAGTCAGGTACTGGGCCATGTGGAGGAACGTTAGAGACACCAGGACATTGAAGGTCCAGTTCACCCCAGCCGAACAAGCATTGCCTGTGCTTCTGGCCCAAAGAGGGTAGATTTCAGAATTAACTGTCCATGGCATTGGTCCCATTCCTGTTGAGAGGTGAAAGTGTTTTAAATGACCTTAATGCAATGTCACAATATATTATATGTATAATTCCCTCAGAGCAACCTGTGGTTATATGACTTGCTGAATGACACAATGGTGAAGGATTGCGGGTGCCTTCTGGCACTGCTGTGTTATATGTTTTTGACTCAAAAAAATTGATTAAAAAAAGCCTGGCTCGTAATGTAATGCTGCAAAATAATAATAATAATAATAATAATAATGTGAATTACTCACAAACTAAAAAAAATAGAACTGATCATCATGAAAATCCTCCAGTTCAGATATTTTTTTCTCATTACCAAAATTAAAATACATGTGTGATGAGTGGGGCGGGGCCGAGAGCCGTGGGAGCGGAACGAGTCCCACGGAGGAGCTCCGGAAGAATAAAAGGAGGAGTGACGACAGTGTTGGAAGAGAGAGGACCAGGCCTAGACATTTTATGTTGTTGTTTTATTATATCTTTATGTGGCAGTCGTCCGTGAGGGGCTGCCGCTTTTACTTTAGTTTTATGTTTGTTTGTTTATTTATTAAAGTTTTATGTTTAAATGTTCGCCGTTTTCCGCCTCCTTCTTCCCGATCTATGAACATTGTAACAAAGTTCGTAGATCCGGGAAGGAGGAGGCGGGAACCGGCGAACATTTAAACATAAAACTTTAAAGGGGTCATATGATGCGATTTCAAGTTTTCCTTTCACTTTGGAGTGTTACAAGCTCTTGGTGCATAAAGTAGTTGCAAAGACTTAAATCTCAAATCCAAAGAGATATTCTTTATAAAAGTTAAGAGTCAACCATGCCTACCTAAAACGGCTAATTCTAACACGCCCCCACATGTCTACGTCACTATGTGGAAATATTAGCATAATGCCGCCCAAATGTGCACGCAAAGAAAGAAGACGACGACAGTTTTTTTACCCTAGAAGAGTACAAGGCTGGCTGTGCACAAAGGCTATTTCTAAAAAAATTGGGTCAATTCCAACTTTGCTATGACAATCTGGCTCTTCTGAATCAGCGACTGCAAGTATGTTGTGTTATTAGTTTAAGTATTTGCTATTGACTGTTCAAATGCAGAGTTTTGCGCAGAGTAACGCGTCGTGTGTGTGTGTGAGGGGAACAGGGTCACATCACAGGAGAGTGAACTGCCTGTCAGAAATCATAGCACGTAAGCTGTCTTAACCGCGGCTTGTGTACTGCATCATCACTGTGTCGGTCACGCGACTCTGTTGCCCTTTCGGGCTTGAACTGATGGTAAAACTGCCGACATTATTAACTAACGTCTTGATATTTACTTTGAAAGCTGAAACTAGCGATTATGGTAAGAGGTGTTACATTTCCGATGCGTGCTTGTGGTGTTCAGCCAATCACAATGCACTGGGTCAGCTGGCCAATCAGAGCAGACTGTGCTTGTCAAAGGAGGGGGCTTTGTTGAAAACGACGTGTTTGAGAGAGGCGGGGCATAGAAGACCTACAATAATGTACAGTATTTGAAAAATAATGTGTTTTTTTAACATTAAAGCATGTCAATGATGTTTAAAATAGCATCATATGACCCCTTTAATAAATAAATAAATAAACAAACACAAAACAAAAGTAAAAGCGGCAGCCCCTCACGGACGGCCTGGTCCTCTCTCGTCCAACACTATCGTCACTCCTCCTTTTACCCTTCCTGGGCTCCTCCATGGGACTCGAGACCGATGAGTGGCGCAGGTGTCCCTCATGATCATTAACTCCACCGGCCTCGCTCCTCTACCATGGCTCTTGGTCCCGCCCCACTCGTCACAACATGTATGCTGAATTAATTACAAACAGTTATGATCATCTTACCTGGGGCAAAAAATGCGAGATAGAGCACTAGCCCCAGGAGCACAACCCATGAATAAGATGTTGGGCAAAAATTATAAGCCCATATAACACTATCTGGCAGATGTGTGGAGTTGGAGCACCTGAAACAAACACACAATGAATTTAAGTTATAAGAATAAATATCAATATATTTCAATTTTTCAAAAATTTAAAATAAATAAATATAAAGCACCGCAGGTTCAACCAAATGTAATATCATACAGTAATGACACAATGAACAAACTAAAATGTGTTAGAAACAGAATGTGTTAAAAATATAAAATGTTATACAAAAACATAAGTCGCAAGAAGGGAAAAACCTTATTTTGAAGGACATGACAAAAAATTTTATTTCAGTTTTTACATCTGGCGAGTATTGGATAGCTTTGTTATGTACTGTAGAATGAATAAAAACACTTAAAGGGATAGTTCACCCAAAAATGAAAATTTGATGTTTATCTGCTTACCCCCAGGGCATCCAAGATGTAGGTGACTGTGTTTCTTCAGTAGAACACATTTGATGATTTTTAAGTCCAACCGTTGGAGTCCATCAGTCTTATAATGAATGGCAATGGTAACAAAGTCTATGAGTGTAAAAAAAACATGCACAGACAAATCCAAATGAAACCCTGCGGCTCGTGAAGACACATTGATGTCCTAACACACGAAACGATCGGTTTGTGCCAGAAACCGAACAGTATTTATATAATTTTTTACCTCTAATACACCACTATGTCCAACTGCTTTGAGCAGTGTACGCGCTCTGGCGTAGTTTACGTTAATGGGTGTGTTGTTACGGGAGGAGCAAACGACAGACACCGTTTATTAACAGAAAATAAACAAAGTGTCCAGAAAAAAGGGAATTAAGTGTCCAAAATAGACAGGGGATCTGGTGTCCTCGTCGTGCTGCGGGGTTCGTGAAGGGTAGGGCAGTGGTCAGGAAGGAAGGAAGGAAGGGTCCAGGTAAGGGGCGGAGTCCGGGGCGAGATGGGCGGCGACTTCTTTCAGCGGCTTCGTCCTTCTCTCTGCCCACGGCGCTGGAAGGGACTAGACCGCCCAGCATCCTTGCACGACGGCCGCGTAACGGGTGCCGTTCTCGTCCGGACTGCGGGTCCGGCAGCTCACGACTCTGGCGGCATGGGAGTCCCTCTACGCACCCCTCCTGGACCCACGAGGACACCAGCGTGCATGCAAGGGGAAGAGACCGGTCTCCCGAGGAGAGGCGCGATCGGCATTTAAACAGTGGCGGTGATGAGGCTCCATTCGGTTCAGGTGTGCCCCTTCACACGCCGCCAGCCCTGGCTATTTCAGTGCCCCTCTGCTCACAGGCACCCAATCCTGTCGGGAGCCTGGCGAAGGGCGGCGATTAAGGGACGGGGTGATGCTGATAATTAGGGGGAGGCAGCCGACTCGTCACAGTGTGTTGATATCCAGCTGAAGAGCGATCAACCATAACTTCAGGCGAGCAGGCTCAGAAGTCAGTTTGAACAATCCGGATAAGCACAAGTAAGTACCATTTTGATTAGCTGTTGTACTGACAATGACTGCGCACTGTGTAAACAATGAGTGACGTATACGCGCGAGAGATCACTTCCGGCGCTTGCGTAAACTCGTAAACTCGGAAGCAGTGTGCGTGCTCAAAGACAGTTGGACATAGTGGTGTATTAGAGGTAAAAAATGATATAAATACTGTTCGGTTTCTGGCACAAACAGATCGTTTCGTGTCTTAGGACATCAATGTGTCTTCACGAGCCGCAGGGTTTCATTTGGATTTGTCTGTGCATGTTTTTTTAACACTCATAGACTTTGTTACCATTGCCATCCATTATAAGACTGATGGACTCCAATGGTTGGACTTAAAAATCATCAAATGTGTTCTACTGAAGAAACAAAGTCACCTACATCTCGATGCCCTGGGGGTAAGCAGATAAACATACAATTTTAATTTTTGGGTGAACTATCCCTTTAATATGCCTAAATATACACAGAACAGCTCAAGTACTTGCGCATACAGAGTCTCTGCTTAACTGGTGACTCACTTGCCCCACGCTGCTCTCTCAGTGGAAGCCGGATTGACGGGCACACAGGAGGAGTCAAACACAGCAGTGCTGTTTTCCTGATAACAGTAACCACAGCTAGGGTCCAACATACAGGGCTCGCATGACCTGAAACACAAAGTAATGTAAGAGCAAGACAAATTACTTAAAAACTAAAACCCAACCAACTGATCTTGAATTCTTCTCATCTGAAGTCAACATAAATCAAAATGGACCCTATGTACTGTCTTAATATCACAGTATGCTTTAGTTTGGACTTCGTTTTCCATTTCCCTTTGAGTTGGTTGTCATGGTTATTCATTTGATTATGTATTTAGTTCAGGCCTGTGTTGGTTCAGTTGTCCGTGTGTCGTCTATGTGAAGGTTGTGTTTTGGACAGAGATGTTGTGTTTTGGAGAGAGGCCATACTTTGTATTTGGATTGTTGGAATTTACCGTGTGGGTTACTAAAGACTGTGCCTCTTCATTGTCTTCACCGTGTGTGTATATTTATACAACACAATCGTGACACTTAATACACATTTCTAGAATTTCTTACTATGCACGACTCATCAGTGCACACTATTCTAAAGAAAAATAGTTGATTGTATTCACAATATTTCAAATGTAATAACTTGCGGAACAACTCAGGAACAATTTTCATTTTCTTCAAACCACCTGTCAAATTTCCACAATTAAATCAACTCCTGATGGATAACATTACAGTAAGTCCGACCTTACATTTTTTCTTGTTGAAAATCATGTTTCACTCAGAAATACGTCAAGTAACATTACGGAAGTAAAATCTAAATCTATGTATATTTATTGTAGTTTCGAAAGACCAGGTGGCATTTGGTCAAAAATACATTTAAAATACTGTGAAATACATTGCTCAAAAATTACATATTGGATCTCGATGAACAAAATAGTCAAGTTGAAAATCTTTATTGTGTAATTCGTTGAGAACAGAATGGTCAGTGAAAGACAAAATCATCAACCCATTGAGGGCTGGATTCAAAATTTCACCAAAAAAAAAGCTACTTGGCGGCTTCAGATGCTCCGATAAATAATGTCTCTAAGATTCTCCATTGGATTTGGGTCTGGAGAACATGAGGTCAACGGCATCAGTGCCTTCATCATCCAGAAACTGCCTACACACCCTGGCCATATGAGGCCAGGCATTGTCATGTACCAGGAGGAACCCAGGGCTTACTGCACCAATATAAGGTCTGACAGTGGCTCTGAGGATTTCATCCCGGTAGCTAATGGCAGTAAGGGTACCATTGGCTAGCACGTGGAGATCTGTGCGACCCTCCGAAGATATTCCTCCCCAGAACACCATTGGCCAACTGGATGATGTTGCAGGTAGCATATTGTTTCCCACAGCATCTCCAGACACTTTCACGTCTGTCACATGCGCTCAGTGTGAACCTGCTGTTATTCATAAAGACAATGGGGCGGACCTGCCAATTCTGGTGTTCTCTGGTAAATGCCAAACAAGCTGCACGGTGTTGGGGCTGTGAGCACAGGTCACACTAGAGGACCTCATGCCACCCTCATGGAGTCTGTTTCTGACAGTTTGTTCAGAAACAAGCACAACAGTAACCTGCTGGAGGTCATTCTGTTAAGCTCTGGCAGTGCTCCTCCTGTTCCTCCTGCACAAAGAAGCAGATACTGGTCCTACTGCTGGGTTGTTGCCCTTTTACGACCCGGTCCAGCTTTCCTTGTGTAACGGCCTGTCTCTCTGTATCTCCTGCATGCTCTTGAAACTGTACAGGTAGACACACCAAACTTCCTAGTGACGGCACATATGGATGTGCCATCCTGGAGGAGTTGGACTATACTAACTCAGAGCCAAATCAGTCAGGAAGGATAAGAAGAGAGCATTTGTCTGTGGCCACCATCTGCAAAACTATTACCATTTTGGGGGTTGTCATCTTGGTGCCTGTCTAGTGCACCTGTTGTCGCTTTCATTTGCACCAAAGCAGGTGAAACTGATTTACAATCACTTATGCTTCTTAACTGGACAGATTGATATCATTGAAGTTTAACTGACATGGTGTTATGCTGTGATAATTAAGTGTTTCCTTAATTTTTGGAGCAGTTAATTATTACAATTTTAAAATGACAGATTTCTATTTCATTTCATTTTAAAATATAATTTATTCCAATGATGGCAACATCTTCATTGTCACATAGTCCTTCAGAAATCATTCTAATACGATCATACACAACTGCCATTTTATGTTAACTTTAAATTTCATGAATGACTTGCTTAGAGATATGCATGATTATGAGATCACGACTATGATCCCATTAATATACATGTATTCAATATTCATCAAGTCTTGTCAATGGGTCTTGCGTGGCAGTTACAGTGTGTCCATTAAACACTGTATTCCATTATGTATGAGGAGAGGGCTTTTGAGAGACAGTCTGTGCACAAATTGGTTTGCTGCTGTGATGACAGTGCAGCCATTCCACATCCATTAGCAGGAAAATAAACATGCTTTGCTTTGGCGGTGTGTATGGTGAACTGGATGATGGTGTAAGAGTAAATTAGGATGGAGAGAGAGGCCATACTCTGTCAGTCTGGGGGGGGGGGGGGGGGG
>NW_015506283.1:320169-324424 GCF_001515645.1 Sinocyclocheilus grahami
CCATGTGTTGGCGGCGGGGGGGGGGGGGGTGTCATTGTTATGAGGTTACACTTCAGACACTCTATTACTGTGACATTAAGGAACAGCGAGCAGCTTGGACCCACAACAGTTATTACTGCAGCGTACACCAACAGAGCCTAACATAAAATTGATTTTCACTCAGGTTGGAGACCAATAAGTTGTTTGTTGACTTAAGCAAGAAGAACCTTTTAGAAGCGGTATAATTTCATAATTAGAGTGTTGATATAGACACTAGTATAGCAATAGTTCTCCACTGGACTCAACTTCAACTAGACATAGATTAAACTCAAACTTAAATGGCATTTGCAAACCATTATACTTCCCGGAATTACATATTTCTGAGTGAAATAATTCAAACAATAAAAATACAGGGTGTGACTTGATTTTATCCTTAAAAAAAATGGATGTTGGGTTAAAAAAATACTAATTTTTTGACTTAAACATTCCTTTACATATAACAGTTTTTTTCAACAAAACTGCTTCACTGCAATTTAAAATCTTTTGTCCATCAAATTAAAGTCACGTGGGGTGACCAGAAATGTGCTGCAACCAACGTGCATAAACATAAAAAACATAAAATAGAAAATGACACCAAAGATGAACATGGAGACCCTCACAACTATATGTCAACGTCAATAAATGTCTTAAAATATCAGATTTTACCTTTACATTACAAGGCTAGGTTAGTTCAGGTTGTACAATATCATGTGTTGAGACTCTCCAAAAATTTATTTCATGTATAATTCTCAAGTATAATATATATATATAAAATAATTATATAGGACCACAGGAGATTTTTTATTTATGTGTCTGTGGGGTGTCTGGGTCTGTAAAACGTTAAAGCCTTTGCTTGACAACATTTAGTCTGGGGTGCTTCTATCAGGGAGCCTAGGTCCATGATAGGGTTTTCTCCTTTCTGCTAAGAAACTTGAGATGAGTCTCAATTTCTTCAGCAAAGATGATAGATGTAGATGATATTGCCCCTGAAATCCACCTGGGGTCAATGGTACTAGCAGGTGGTGCTGATGATTTGGATGATGTGGAGACTGACAGTATTCATTAGTTCCCTAAGTACCAATTGAATTCCACAGTGTTTATATAACCTCTTAGCTGTCCATGTGCATCTCATTTTCAGGCATCTCCCATAGAGGCTTGATATTCACTTTAGTCCAGTATGAATTCTCGCGGTTCTCAAAGTTTTCCATGCTAGGACCTACCTAGAGAGGTATAATATAGGTATAATACATCACTTTTAGACATTTTAGAGTGAATTTGAAATAAATTTTTTTCCTGTCATTCTATTACCCTGGGTAGGTACCCTTCTTATCAGTTTTATTACTATAAGACAGATTAACTGAATATATTGGCTTATTGAAAAAAATATGCATTGACAAGTGAAGTCATAGTTGAATCAGTAGCTGCTCTGAGTTCAGTGAAAGATTCATCAAACTGATTCAAAGTGGTACCTCTAGAGTTTGTGGTCTTTTTGAATGATTCAATAAAAGAACAGTTTCATTAGAGCCATCTGCCCATAAATCAGACTACATAGGTCACACTGTACGTTATTTTTTGCATGCGGCCCATGACGAGTGCTTGTTGTGCGTCATGTGAGAAAAAAAAACAATTTTAATGAAAAGTTATGCCAACAAACTTTTGAGAACTTCTCATATATTTCATATTTGGACATGAACACTCCACCATTTTCACACTTTCTGCAACCAACTTATTTTTACTCCCATCCACAGTTTGAAAAGTGCTGCAAATACTCTTTGTAATCCACTCTACCAAGAGTTGTCACCTCATTTTCTCAAAAAAGTCATATGGTTTGGAATGTCACGATAATGAATAAATGATGACCATTTTCATTTTTGGGTGAACTATCCCTTTAACTTCCTTGATCAACCAACTTCCGCAGAAAAACCATGCTGATCAAGACACTCCTCCATCAACTGGCTGACAGAGGAAGTCTTGCACATTTAGGAACTGATGCATGCTCTGGGGGACTGTCTCTTCAGTCACTTTTGATACGTGCTAAATGACAAGACACCAAACAACAAGATAGCTGTCACTATATGGCGACTGAGTGTACTATATCCTAGTGTACTTATGAATTATTTATATTGCCATTGGCGAGAAACTCTAGAAGATAAACATACTCACAGATGTGTTGTGCAGCTGGAGTTGGGTGTTGTGGGGTCTGTAAGATGTAGCGTAACAGGAGGAGAATGCTGGGCTGACAGGAGGAAGCCAACAGACAGGATACAAAGACTCAAAACAGTACCTGTACAGAAAGAATTAATTAAAAATACATATGTATGAATGCAGATATAGTTTGGCATTATCTCACAATGTTCAGAATAGCATTTCAAATAACACAAAATATAGTGGAAACTTGGGCAAGTTGTAATACAGGGAAGTTGTAACAAGGACTATATTTTTGGAACTTGTACATCTTTCACACACACACACACACACACTCATATACCTGTATATATATACATATATATATTGGTGCAATACTTTTTATATGTTTTCATTTTAAACAATCTGTTGGCCGAAACAATTGTTTCATTTGTTTGTATATTACAAGCATGCAGACTAGCCCTGGTCTCCCCTTTAGTGAGTTAAAAAGGCTAAAAAGGCACCCAAATGTTATCCAAAATAAATTTCAAATGTGCTGGAATATATTCTGCTTAAGTATATCAGTATCTTACCGAAGATGCTTCCCAACGTAAGTCTGCGTCTGCCCACCCTTTCAACCAACCAAACGCCCAGCAGAGTGAACAGGAAATTTGTGAACGCCGTTACAGTCACTAACCAGATGGCCAACTTGTCATCCTGTACTCCCGACATCTGCAGAATGGTGGCGCTGTAGTACCTACAAACAGAGTGCAGAGGAAACATAAACTTCCTGGTGCTTTTCAAGACATGTCAGGTTATTTTTTTATGGATAGATTCTGTTCTGATAGAAAAGCAAGAATACAACCACATTGCATTCTGGGTATTATTCTTTACAAATAGTAATAGTACGTTAGTATGCATGTTTGAACATAGCCAGACACTTTAGTTACTGCTTCATCTCTGACTGAGCCAGCCAATAAGTGCCACTTCACCCACATATCATAAAATGAGATTGTGGTCTTGCAACTCATCTCAACTTTTTCAATTAAAACAGCCTCCTTTTTTTTATCAAGCATACTTCAACTAATTGCCTCTCATTATGATTTACAGGACTTTGAATGCATAATATATCCTTTTCATCAAAAGTGAGCAGGGGTCAAAATTATATTTTTCGCTCCAGCTATTTAATCTAAATCAACAGGATTTATGCATTAAAGGGGTCATATGATGCTATTACATGTTTTCCTTTCTCTTTGGAGTGTTACAAGCTGTTCGCGAATAGATAAGATCCCTAAAGTTGCAAAGACTAAAGTCTCAAACCCAAAGAGTTCCCTTTCAGTCGGTCACTCTCGACATCACGTCGGATGACCGAAGAAATTGGGATCTCGCTTAGAGGGACCAATCTACTTCGAGTGTAAACTAAACGAGCCAATGCACATTGGCATGCGATTATTGCATCCAGCTGCTGCTGATCACAGCGTGAGTATAAGTAGGCAGCAGATGCAGCGCATATTCAGCTTTTCGCTTCGGAGCCGAGCGATCACATCGTTCTGCTCCTGACTACTCTACTGAGAGAAGAAGACTGAACGAGTTCAGCGCGCTCTTGGAGAGCTCTTCATGTTGGCGGACGGCGCTTCAGCGGTGGTGGTTTCCCGTGTCGAGTGGGTTGCACACATCAGGCTGCACTACACCCTGTTTGTGTTGCAGATGATCATCTCCCCTGTGCGCCTCAGCACGCTTAAAGAGCTTTTTCCCCTAAAAGAGCAAATTCGGGTGCGTCTTTCTAAAGACGACGTTGCTTAGCAAACTTGACGTTACGTCTTTATAAAGACGATGTGGATCTTGCTATAGACAACGTATCACCTGGGCGTTCTGGATGCGGTCGTTACCTGGCGCTGGGTGATGGTCACGATCGCTGCCTCTCGTGCCTGGGCATGAAGCACGCTGAGGTGGCTTTCGTGGATGCCTCATGCTCCCATTGCGGGGGCATGACCATCTCGGAGTTGCGGACCAGACTCCGTTACCTGCAAAGGGGCGGAGTGCCCGTGCCACTGCCTAGATCTGGGGTTCCCTCTGGTGGCAGCCAAGGGCGTCCTTTTTCTGGCAGTGGGCG
>NW_015506283.1:326126-326448 GCF_001515645.1 Sinocyclocheilus grahami
TGGCTGACATGTGCGAGACGGACAAGACACGATTCTTGAACGCCCCCGTGTCCCAGGCCGGCCTGTCGGCGACACGGTGGAGAACTTGCCCAGCGGTTCTCCGCTGACCAAAGCAGACTGAGGCCATCAGGTACATCCTGCCCCGGCGTGCAACTGCTGCCGTCGCCGAGGGCGGCCCCCCTGCCACCGCCGAAACAAGAGCAGCGCTCCTGCGGCCTCCAGCACAGCTGTGCCGTGGAGCCGGTCGCAGGGCAGCCGCCCCGCCCGTCCAGGCCCCCGCCAAACCTGGTGGCAAGCGAGAGAGCAAGAGGCCCGGAGACGG
>NW_015506283.1:326491-326895 GCF_001515645.1 Sinocyclocheilus grahami
ACTCCCTCCCCCGGAGGAAGGCCGGGTGGAGAATCTTTTCATCTTTTTCCACCACTGACCTCTCGGTCGGTGGTACCCAAATTCTTGACAAAGAGCAGTTCCTCTATTTCTGGGTACCCAGAGGGGACGGGGGGTTGTGGACGACCTAGTGCGTATCAACGGACTATCCACGCACCCTCTGCTCGAACGCAGGTCAGTGTTACACACACCAGACCCCACCTCGGACCGGCTACGAGATGCCCGGGCCGGGTCCCTGCGTTCTTTCACGCTGCCCAGCTGCGGGTACGCCTGTAGTTCCGTTGATGCCACTTGCGCGGCGTCTGGGAGCCTGGCTAGAGCTACCCAGCCCGTCTCGATGGCTCCTTCGAACCGTCAGGCTCGGCTATGCGATTCAGTCCCCCAGC
>NW_015506283.1:326958-336995 GCF_001515645.1 Sinocyclocheilus grahami
CCCCCGAAGATGCCCGATCGTAGTTGTGCTGTCCTTTTTGTAGCAAGGGCTGGAGGGAAAGCTGTCTCCCTCCACCCTGAAAGTTTATGTCGCTGCAATTGCTGCTAACCACGACTGGGGAAGTATGACCTGGTCGTCAGGTTCCTTAAGGGGGTTAAATCCTCCACGGCCGCCCTCTATACCCTCTTGGGACCTGACTCTAGTGCTCACGGCACTACAGCAGGACAGCAGTGAGCCTTTGCTGACGGTTGAGCTGAAGTCCCTCTCAATGAAGACTCTGCTCCTGCTGGCATGGGCCTCCATCAAGAGGGTAGGGGACCTGCATGCATTTTTGGTCAACGATTCGTGCCTAGAGTTCGGAGCCGGCTGATTCCCAGGTGACCCTGAGGGCCCGGCCCGGCTATGTGCCCAAGGTTCCCGCTACTCCCTTCAGGGATCAGGTGGTGAACCTCCAAGCGCTGCCCTCGGAGGAGGCAGACCCAGCCCTGGCTTTGTGCTGTCCCGTCCGAGCCTTAAGGGGCTACGTTGACCGGACGCAAAGCTTCAGGACCTCAGACCAGCTCATCACTTTCCAGAACATTCTTGTTCACCACTCCTGGCTGGTGGAACGATCTTCCCACCCCTATCCGGAATGCTGAATCCCTGACAATTTTCAAGCGACAGCTGAAAACTCATCTCTCTCGAAGCTACTTGACTTCATCATAAAAAAAAAATTTTTTTTTAAAAATCTCTCTCTTTATTTATTCCTTCTCTTTCTATCTTGTACTTATTTGAACAATGTCTAAGAACTTGGTATTACAACCACTTCTTGTGTCTGTTTGCCTCTTTAAGAAGAATCGCTTTATGTATCCCCCAATTGTAAGTCGCTTTGGATAAATGCGTCTGCTAAATGACTAAATGTAAATGTAAATGTAAATGTACATCACGATGTGGGAAGATTTGCATAACACCGCCCAAACGTTCACGCAAATAAAGAAGGCATAACTTTATTGTTGCTGCCACCGTCGCCGCCATGTCGTGGAGACACTGTGTGTTTCGTTGCGAAAGCGAAAATACTTTGTTTGGCCTTCCAAAAGAGGACACGACTAGAAATCAGTGGTTAAGTTGTATTTACAACACTGTTCCAGAACAGTTCAACCCAAATATTCAGATGTGTGCAGTGTATTTTATGGAGGACTGTTTCCTGAGAGTAGACTACAATGGCGGCTGTTCTGACTCACAGTCTGTAAGTACGTTTTCATATTTAAAGGATTTGCCACTGATGATTCAAACGTGAGTTTTGAGCAGTGTAGAGTAGCGTTTGTAGTTTGTAATTTTTCAGATCACAAATGCAGACATGGTTTTATGTTTACGTGGCGTGATGCAACGCAACGCGTAAAAATACAGTATAAGTCATTATAAGCCGTAATTATGTCCCCACTGGATGCAACAAATGCCTCGTTTATAATGGGTTTTATTGTTTTTGTCTCGTCACTCCGGGACACGGCATCACAATATGGTAAGGGGCGCAACATTTCCATCACATTCTTGAGGCATTTGGCCTATTACAACACTCTGGATTGCTGGCCAATCAGAGCACACCTCGCTTTTCAGACCGATGAGCTTTATAAAAATCGACGCGTTTCAGAAAGACGGGGCATAGAGGAGAAACAATAATGTACAGTATAATGTACAGTATGTGGAAAATAATGTGTTTTTTGAACCTTAAACCGCATAAACACATTGCATTACACCAAATACACAAAATAATGTTCTTTTTAGCAACATCATATGACTCCTTTAATGTGTTCTAAATCCTTCTTTACTATTAAAAACATACAATGTACAGTCATTCTATACAGTAATTAAGCATGTACTCAGAAACACAGACTCACACTCCTCTGTGACACCAGCACTTGAACACCACATAACAGATGTGAGGTTAAGCGAGAGAGCGAGACTTGAGCAAAAGTGTTTTTCGCCACACAAAGGAGTGAAGCAGGAAAACATTCATTAACCCAAAGTAAAATGCCATCTTCCTGCTCTTTCTTTCTTTCTTTCTCTCTCTCTCAAATTCATAAGGGATTTGCATTATTTTATGCTGCCATAGTCTTGCATGCTGGCTTATACAGAATTAACTCATCCAAAAATTTTAATTAATTCACTTACTCATGAATGTCATTCCAAACATTTATGCCTTTTTCTTCCATTAAAAAAAAAAAAACACTAATGAAGTTTAACAGAACTTTCACCCTGCACATTTTCATACAATACATAGTGAGTGTTGACCAGTGGATCTTGCTCACTGATCAAGCTCCAGAAAATTAGTCAGTGATTGCAAACTGGATTTGGTCTCAATCAATTATGAGATGCCAAATTTCAATATCTGCATATTCAAATCACTTTAATTAGATTTGACAGCAACGGTGGATGGGAAATTTGTAAGTGAATATCAAATTAATATATATTACTTTTATTGTACAGGAAAAACCTGGACAACAATGCAACAATGATGTGTTTAAAGGCCGAAACATACTCTGTGCAAGTAAATGTAGTTTTAACTGGATTTCATAGGTCACTGTCTGCACCAGAAATCTGATACTTTACTATTCTATAGTAGCTAAGCTAAGTAAACAGTCTTGTCTTCTTCTGACTTGATTGAAGCAAAAACTTTTTTGCTTCAAATAAAAGTAATGTTGTGATTCCCTTTGTAATTGGTTGGCTTGGTTCATGGCTTACAATGCTTTAACAAAAAAATCCTTATGAGAAAAAACAAATAAATAAATGGAAAAAATAGTTCCGAAACCAACTAACTTGATATATTGCGCCATTTCTGGCATCTGGACACCTTATTGTTACCTCATCCAGTTAATGCAAGAATGCATGCTAAGTATGTACAACAAAATCAAATACACTGAATACAGCTAATTTATTCCACTGAAATCCTTTTTTGTTTTTCAGTACAAATAATCTCAATGGACAGTCTGGATGTCCAGTGTTGCTTCTACTACTAAAGAGAATTTAACAAGATACAGAGATTTTGTGTAAAAAAAAAAAGAAAAGAAACAACGCTTTCAATCTACCCCCTGAGACACTCTCTCAGTGTGTAGAAAGTACACGCTCTGCTCAGAGAGTGCTGATAAGAAGAGCTTCTGTGAAACCACACATGTGGGGTCTCTCTTGTTTGGTCTACTGTGTCAGTTTTAAACTAGAAACAATGTTTAATTAGGCAGAAATCCAGGACAGACTGTGTCTGTGTTAACATTCAACAAATAGACTTAAAAACTTCCAGATTACTGTTGCAATGGTTTCCTGAAGGAATGGTTTACTTATTTTTGTGACAGCTGAAATCTGGCATGTGAAGTGTGAATAAGTAACTGTCACAAATACAGTATATCAAAGTTACTCCGTTTACCATGTTCGGTTGCCCCAATAAATATAACCGTATCAGGGTGTGAAGTAACGAATTACAAATACTCAAGTTACAGTAATTAAGTAGTTTTTATCAGTAATTGTACTTTTTTGAGTAGTTTAAAAATTGTGTACTTTTACTTTTACTTGAGTACATTTTAAGTGATGTATCGGTACTTTTACTCCGCTATTTTTTTGTCTCCGTTTGTGGTCGTTACATGCTTATTTTAATTTGATTTTTTATCCATCAATGTGACTGGATAGAGAGTAATAGGTCTCGTGACTTTCGTCAAATCAAATTGTGCATAGAAAACTTTAACCACCAACTGTTTATCATGGCTGCTGGAAGTGCATTCTTCAAGCTTCAATTCAGTCGCATCTTCCTCTAACTTAATATGTTAAGGTAAATTTCGAATTTCTGCTTACTAAATGATTTGTATATATGCTTGCCTATCTACACGGCCTGAAATTTGGTGTGAGGTTGCGGGTATTGCATACAGTGTTAACCCCCGCAAGTGCCACGTTCGGTAAATTCCCACTCACTTATGAGACGTGCGATCTGTGCTGCCTCGACTCTCTCTCGCGTGCGTTCTGCAGCAGTCACTTGGATAAGTCGTTGTAGCTTGTTGAACTTGTTGACTTTTGATGAGTTTGAGCGCGTGATGCGTGCTGTGAAAAAGTGTGTTGGAAACACAAATTGAGGACCTTATTGATGACCCGTGGCGTTAATATCCTGCATCTGTGCCAGCGCGTGATGTAATAAAAGCTCGTTAATAAATGTTTTTTTTTTTTTGATCCATTTTATACAATCTGCCTTCATTTAGCAAGTGCATTTAGCAAGTGCACTCGCACATAAACAATTTTCGGGATGATAGATACTCTTCATTCTTTCTGACAAATAAGATAATGTGAATTACAGAATGTACAACGTTTTAAAAATGTATCAGTTGCGGTGTACAGCGTTTATTACGAGGGGGTAGAATCCACAGCTCAGTACTCACTACTCAATACTCATGAGTACTTTTAAATAGGCTACTCTTTTACTCTTACTCAAGTAGTTTTTTGGACAAGTACTTTTACTCTACTCACACTACATTTTTTGGAAGGTAATGGTACTTTTACTTGAGTATATTTTTTCAGTATTCTTTCCACCACTGTGTATCAGCCATTACCAACCAGCCCTAAAGCCCAAAATCTCATCCACACCATTAATGGTCCTTAATGGCATTTAGCATAATTATTAGCATGACATCTGAAAAAGGTGGTTTAGTCATTTTGTTTAAGCTGGTCTCCCAGTTTGGTCAAGTTGACAGATATCTCGAACCTCTCCAAAACCAGCAAAATAGACCAACCTAACCTAAGTTTTTCTTGTCTTTTCTTTTTCTTGTCTTAAAAGATTTTAACCCTCAGCATCCACCAGATTGTGAGGAATTACGTTGCTCTAATTATTTCCAATAATTCAGCTGTTCAACACATGACGTCAAAGGGTCTCAGCTGTGAGACATTGAGCATTTAACAGACTTATTTAAAAAAGGTCATTTTAGCAGCTAATGCAGATTTAAAGGGAATTAATTCCCAATTTTTATGAAAACCGGACTACTATCGAGCTTTTCAATTACTTTCACACAACCATCGTGTGTGCCTGCAGACCCAGGCCTCTTAGATGAAATGTATCGTGTTCGCCTAGTTCTCTGTTCACAGTATTCCCTTGTGTGTACGTGTTTAAAAGTGCTCTGTCTTGATCCTTAAAAGCATCATGACTCCATCCCATTGGGTTGATGAAAATTGGAAGCCTTTGGTTGCTCTTATCAAGAAAAAAAAACGAATTCCCTAATTTGCTCTTGTATTGGTCACAAACATGCTGGATAAAAACCCTGATAAAAGAAGAAATGAGGGTACAGAACTGTAGAACAATGATAGACAGATGAGGTATTGTTTGTGGTAAAAGTGGTGTCAAAGGTCAGGAAATGAGAAGAATGGAGCCTAAACCACTGATGAGTGTTCACTACAGGGGCAGAAAATAGATGTGTCTTATTCTCTGCACACCATGGCAAGTGCTTTCTTTCCTTGTTTCATAATACAGTGCTTCTGGCAGTGGGTCAGCGACCCCTGTGGATTTGTTCAAATAATCTCAGCTGCAGATCTACAGGTCTTCAAGTGGCTTATATCACCTTCTGCCCTTGAATCATGTTAGTATTGATAAATGCAAGATAAAGACACCAAATAGCATATGTATTTGTAACCCGTCTACTACAAACTATATAAATATACTCAAAGATGTGCGAAATTGGTGAAATACTCCTATTCCACTTTAATATGCATACAACTTTAACATGGTCACAAACATGCTGGATAAAAACCCTGATAAAAGAAGAAATGAGGGTACAGAACTGTAGAACAATGATAGACAGATGAGGTATTGTTTGTGGTAAAAGTGGTGTCAAAGGTCAGGAAATGAGAAGAATGGAGCCTAAACCACTGATGAGTGTTCACTACAGGGGCAGAAAATAGATGTGTCTTATTCTCTGCACACCATGGCAAGTGCTTTCTTTCCTTGTTTCATAATACAGTGCTTCTGGCAGTGGGTCAGCGACCCCTGTGGATTTGTTCAAATAATCTCAGCTGCAGATCTACAGGTCTTCAAGTGGCTTATATCACCTTCTGCCCTTGAATCATGTTAGTATTGATAAATGCAAGATAAAGACACCAAATAGCATATGTATTTGTAACCCGTCTACTACAAACTATATAAATATACTCAAAGATGTGCGAAATTGGTGAAATACTCCTATTCCACTTTAATATGCATACAACTTTAAGCAAGCCATCTGATTCCACCAATTAGAGTCGCAGCAAGCAAAGTGTGCCAAAAGAGTACTTTAGCTCCGCCCATTCCCATAAAGCAGCTCTATAGTTTATCAACCAAAATAGAAGCCTATTTCTTAACTTTTATAGCTTATGTAAGCTGGATTGTTGATGCCGATAGTTAAAAGATTCTCAGTGAAGCTGAAAAATAGAAAAACATTGACCTTCAGAATTATGAAACGCTAACGCAATCATGGCTTTGAGTTATCTAAGTGCTGTTAACCTCCTTACAAACGCCTTGGCACACATGAATACAAATGAAAGATTTGGTTAAACACGGAATAGCAAAAGCCGTGGACTCATGCCAAGGTGCGAGATGGATTCCTGTCTGAAAATAGAAACTGTTTGAAGTGCACTCTGACATAATCCTGCATGGCAAATTCACCCCAGACTTCTCGATATAAGTCTAGGAATCAACAGAGATGTCAGATGGCGAGTGAGGGATGGAGGGAGGGCTCTGATGTGTATAGAAGAGGTAATTGCCGAGTGTTTGGATGAGATAAAGACTGGTATGGTCAACGTCTAGACTGGATCTCATTTGAAAGGGGATTCGCAATTTTTTTGATGTTTTGAGAAAAATTATGACTGACTAGGAAAGCCTACAGTCACTTTTAGAACTCAAGACTTCAACTAAGCTCCAACTTGGACATCTTTTGTGTAAGAAAGATGAATACATTTGAACAGATATGGATGAAACATCGTAATAAAGTACTCTGAAAGAGTCCTTACTTTTTTGTGAATCAACATACAGAGCAACAAAGTCTGATTCCTGATTAATGACACATATGAGCCACTTCTTTTTACATTTAATACATTTATTCATTTAGCAGATGCTTGTACCCGAAGTGACTTACACATTTTTAGTGAATCAAAAACATTTAAAAATCCTTCAGAGCAGAATTAATCTGACTTGCTTACTGAACCGAATATCATTAATTTCACCCTGTCTGCCTCAGTGAACCAAACACTGATTATGATTGTTTTATTTTGTTCTAAAGTCACATAAGACCTAAATAAGTCTACAGTGGAATGTTAAGAAAAATGAATCATTTAGAAGTTTCGTAAATAAGGTTGAAATCATTCAATGTCTTACAATGTGCATCCTCAGTGAGATTTTTAAAAATCCAATGTTAGGAAGAAGTGGATGTAACTAATAGACGTTAAACAAATAAACAACGTAACTATAACCTTTTATTGTATAAAACTGTGAACTTTTTTATAAAATAAAGTTTCCAATAAAGACCAACAAATCATCCAAATACATTCTGGATTCAAAATGATGCTCTTAAAACCAATCTGATTGCTTGGACTCATAGGGCAATCTTCACACGTTATTTTAAAAGTTTGTAAGTAACTTGCTGTTAGCATGCAAAAGTACAGCACATTCTTAGTATGCAAACACTCTCTTCTCAAAGCTGGGTATCTGCAATATTTCACAATTGTGTCTCTCTGTAAATGCACCATTAATCGACTAGTCAGTTGTCAGACAACTAGTTGATTAGTTGACTGGCCCGTTTCTAATTGGAGTGGATCATTTCATAAATCGTACACTTTGAAAACAAGCGGTTATTGAAGGATAGGAAGTATGGACTACACTGCAAATCTAGAAGTAAATGTTGTACAAACAGCAAACCTATGAATAAATGGTGTACAACAATGCTAGCCAATCATATCAGAAGTAATTTACATAAGTCTTAAAAGTGTAGAAGCAAAAAAGTCAATTTAACAAAAAAATGTTTGACTCATTTAAGAAGATTCGTAAATAAGGGGATTCATTAAATGTCTTACAATGTCCATTCTCATCAGTGAGATAAAACAAATTCCACTGTTAGGAGGGAGTTAAAGGGTTAGTTCACCCAAAAATGAAAATTAGCCCATAAATTACTCACCCTCAAGTCATCGTAGGTGTATATGTCTTTCTTATTTCAGACGAATCCAGTCGGAGTTATATTAAAACTTGTCTTTGATCTTTCGAGCTGTTTAATGCCCCTCAGCGGGTGTTGCATTGCTTCAGTCCAAAAGCACTTAATTAAAATCCGCACATCCATAAAAAAAGCATCTCACACGGCTCCGGGGGGGGGGGGGGGGGGGGGGGGAAAACGGCTTCCGGGCGGATGAAGTATGAGGTCAGTGATGAGCATTCGCTTGTGAAAAGCAACGTTTGTTAACAGGAGCAAAGGAAGCAAAGTTTCCTTACTTTAGCAAAGGAAAACCAGTCTTCTCTTGGCTTATATCGAAATCCTCCGACATTCTTCTTTACAAATCCTCGTTTTGTACTTCTAATTAGTGACCGTTGTTTTGTTTTGATCTCTCCCCTGCGCTTCCACATGCGTCACTTCTGAGCGGTGCATGCGCAACACCGACCTCATACGTCATCCGCCCGGAACTGCTTCTGTGTACAACAGTGAGCTCAAGCTACAATAAGTGATTATTACATTTTGAATATGGATATTTTTCTTACAAAAACGCATCGATTCGCTACAGAAGGCCTTTGTTCACCCCCCGGAGCCGTGTGAGACACTTTTTTTATGGATGGGCGCATTTTAATTAAGTGCTTTTGAACTGATGCATGCAACACCCGCTGACTGCCATGAAACAGCTGGAAAGATCAAAGACAATTTTTTATATAACTCCGACTGGATTCGTCTGAAAGAAGAAAGTCATATACACCTAGGATGACTTGAGGGTGAGTAATTTATGGGCTAATTTTCATTTTTGGGTGAATTAACCCTTTAATGCCTGATCATTTCTGACCGTAACAGTTTGAGATAGGCAGATGCAAAACTATCCATTTTCATAACCGACTAGTTGTGGATTATCTGAATAATGATAATTGGGCAGCATCATGTGCACCAGAGCCAGATAAAACGAGATACATGGGATATATGAATGCTAAGCATAGCCCATCAATTTGGCAGCTAATAGACATTCAACAAATAAACAGCCAAAATAACTAACGTTTTTTAAACAAAACGGTCTTTATAAAAAAAATTCCAATAAAGCTCAACACAACATCTAAATACAAAAATATATGACTCTTTTAAGTCTTGTTTAAGTAACTAGAATGCATTTAACGCAAGTCATCAGTGTTAAACCCCCCTATTATTCTGGAAATATGGAAGTGTACACATGTGCCAGAAACCAGACACCCATAGGAAAGAAAAATCAAAAGTGAGATCTCTTTAACATCTCAAATATTTCTCCTAGACAGAAATAAAGTTACTTTAAGATCGAATGGAAATTTTTGCGTGAGTCTCCTGGTTCTCAAACTTGTCTCCTGAGTGTAGCGTCTGGACCAATCAAACACACAATTTTTCATTTGATTTAACAAATCAGCTATTCATTAGATTAACAAATCGTCACAGTCCCCTCACCCAATAAACTGGATGCCAGGATGTCTGCAACGACACCAGGCCCCCCTGGTTACCATGGCAACCCTAACACCAGATACATTTACGACCTAATGGAATGTAAGTAGGGAAAATCACTGCCTTTTTCTTAAGGAAGAGACACAGTGCACAGTAGAAATGGACTCTTTTCTAATTAATTCATAGGAAAACCTTTCTTTGAATGAACACACATACCCTTCAGGTCATCGTGTATGTTGTCTTTGAGATTTTATACTGTTTTATGCAGGCTTATGATCGAAACACTCATTCCTGTCATCTTACATATATATATATAACCCTACCATGTTTAGTATCTATGAATTAGTCTTCTGATGATCTAAACGATAGTGTATATTATATGTTGGTACATAGGCAAAATATTAGTGTCCTGAG
>NW_015506283.1:337103-339474 GCF_001515645.1 Sinocyclocheilus grahami
CTCAAAACTCCCACTTGGGATTCCGGCCTTTCTCATTGCACAAGCCCATCTTGAGAGGCGGGAATCTTCTCCGACCTTAAAGGTCCCACACCAGGGACCCTCCTAGAGTCGGTGGTTCGGTTAGATTCTAAGATGAAGACATGAGCTAGAACGCTTCTGCAACCCCCTAAGTACGTGCCAGGCTTCGGCCTTGACTTTTCCATTCACCAAGATTCTCTGACTCAAACTGGCTCTTTTTCATCAACCAACTTCAGCAAAGATCCACGTGAGCCTTCAGATTGCCAGACTAGACGTGCAAGTATTCAAACTTAGTCTTATTAATTGATACATTAGGTATCATTTGCACCTTTTTACAAAGGTGTGTTTGAACTAAGAATCTGATGTTTCCTTCAGGCGGTAGATCTGCTGAATATGCAAATGGTTCCATAACTTCATATTCTTATTTCACTTCTCTTTACTGTGTTAAGCTCTAACCCTTTCCTATACAAACTGTATGCGTGTGTGTGTGTGTGTGTGTGTGTGTGTGTATATGTGTATGTTAGACCAGTTTAAGTGTTTATGTAGTATGTTGGACTAGTTTAAGTGTTTATGTAGTTAATAAAGTCTTACTTGTATCACACTTGACGTTGTTCATTGTTTGCTCATAACTGGAGTCACTTAATCATGCAGATTTATGCTACATTTATGCTACAAGCCTACAAGCTCGTTGTACAGTAAGAAAGTTATTTCCTTTAACCAGGAAATTAACATTCTTAGAATTGACAGACAGTTGACCAGTTGACCCCAGCTAAATATCTACAGCGGATCTAAATATTTATAATTAATTATAACTAGTTATGATTAATTATTCATATTTCCCCATGAGCTGATTCGCTACAACATTATTCACTGATTACCTTTAAAAAGTATTCATAGTTAGGTAATAATTATTTAAATTATTTTACCAAGTATAAAATGTTTAATTAAAAAACTTTGCCATTTACTAATGTGTTTTTCAAAACACCTTTTACATTTTTAATGTTTTAACCTTTATTTATTAAATGTTACAGTGTACATATAAATCCCTCATTCATTCAAGTAAATGCATGCGTAATTTTGCAAAATGTGTTAAATATTTTATCTACACTTATTGTATAACTGCTGTATTTTGCTGTAATTGCATGGTTTTGTAAATAAACTGATTTGTAAATAATTCTGTCTGTGGACAGAATTAAAACATTATGTCTGTGGACCTTCATACTTCAAAGAACAACAGATACAATGTGAATTTTTCAATGTGAACGGGCCATTTGGGCTGCTGCTTTTCAGACACATGTAGATTTGTTTTGCATCTCAAGAAGGTACAATGATAATGCGTCCGATTAATGTATTTGAGATAATTTCCCCCCCCATGGGGAAAAAAAATCACACCATAAAAGCAACTGAAACTGCTACTTTTTTAATCTTACTCAGATCGGTTCAGTCCAGTGGTAGACAGTAAAAATATTCCGAATGCAGAGAATGTCATGACATTTTTTTTCTTTTGTTTTTTTAAAAATGTTTTTCTGCCACAACCCTTTTTGAGGGGAAAAACACTGTGTCCCTTCTGCATCTGTTGTAGTATGTGACAGCAAACTCTTCCAAATGGCTGGCCAAATGATTGGTCATTCTTTTGTACGTGGAGGTCCTTGTACAACCAGCTCACCAGGGTCTTCACAAATATCTTCAGCCTCTCACTGACAGCCATCATCCCACCCTGCTTAAAATCTGCTACCATCATCCCTGTTCCTATAGAAGCAGCCACCAATAACTCTGAACGAATGCAGACCGGTTGCACTAACACCAGTAATCATGAAGTGCTTTGAGAGATTGGTCTCACAGCACATCAAGTCAAGTCACCTTTATTTGTGCAGCGCTTTATACCATACTGCTTGTGTCAAAGCAGCTTTACAGAGTCAAACAGGAAAATAGTTTGTCAATGACGCAAGAAGACAATAACAGTCAATTTTCAGCTAAAGTCAGTTCATTGATGATTCAGTGATGTCATCATCCAGTTCAGCTCTCTTCCAATAGCATCTGTACAATCAGTCAAGCGTCCCCAACTAAGCAAGCCAAAGGCGACAGTGGTAAGGAACCAAAACTCCATCGGTGACAGAAATGGAAAAAAAACCTTGGGAGAAACCAGGATCAGTCAGGGAGGTCTTCACAGTGGATCTGTCTCTGGGGCGCATCTAGTTAATGTGCTCTCTGCTGACATTCAGGATTGTAGAGGTCGTCTCTAGATGCTGATCCAAAAACAAATATTGTACTTTTCACTCCACTACGTTTCTATCAAGATCCTCAAAGTAGAAAGTCATTAGCAGCTTTGAAAGTCAGTGGGGGATTTCTTTCT
>NW_015506283.1:344984-347654 GCF_001515645.1 Sinocyclocheilus grahami
TAACTAGTTATGATTAATTATTCATATTTCCCCATGAGCTGATTCGCAACATGAGACAAACACTCTAACAATCTCACAATGGTCTCCGTTAAAGCTTTAGAAGAGATCTCAACAACATCACACACTGTGCTCAGATATTTCTCCTAGTCTAAAGACTCTGGTGGCCTCATATTTATCTCCTTTAAAGTTTTAAAAGAGATCTCAACATCACACACTGTGCTCAGATATTTCTCCTAGTCTAAAGACTCTGGTGGCCTCATATTTATCTCCTTTAAAGTTTTAAAAGAGATCTCAACATCACACACTGTGCTCAGATATTTCTCCTAGTCTAAAGACTCTGGTGGCCTCATATTTATCTCCTTTAAAGTTTTAAAAGAGATCTCAACATCACACACTGTGCTCAGATATTTCTCCTAGTCTAAAGACTCTGGTGGCCTCATATTTATCTCCTTTAAAGTTTTAAAAGAGATCTCAACATCACACACTGTGCTCAGATATTTCTCCTTAGCTGACGACTCCGGATCTCTCACATTTGTCTCCTCAAAAGTTTAGATTAGAGATCTCAACAACATTACACACTGTGCTTAGATTTTTCTCTTTAGCTAAATAATCTGGGGGTCTCATATTTATCTTCTGTAAAGCTTTAGAAGAGATCTCAACAACATCACACACTGTGCTCAGATATTTCTCCTTAGCTGACGACTCCGGATCTCTCACATTTGTCTCCTCAAAAGTTTAGATTAGAGATCTCAACAACATTACACACTGTGCTTAGATTTTTCTCTTTAGCTAAATAATCTGGGGGTCTCATATTTATCTTCTGTAAAGCTTTAGAAGAGATCTCAACAACTTTGAAAAGTGTGCATCAAGTCAAGTACTTGAAAGGCACTAAATAAAGGGGGAAGAATCATAAATTCAGAGTTAAAGGCTACATTGAGAGAGAAATTATGCGGAAATAAGGATACTGTTACCTTTTATAGGACAATGTTTATGTACTTAGGCACATGATTTGTTGTTGGAAATAGTAATGTACTGGATGCCTTAATCAAAACTGATCTACAGAAAATGTAACCCTGGAGCATTCTTTGCTGAAAGGCACATAAATGGCTTATGATTATTAATCTTGATTATTAATTGACTCATTTGATTATTAATACATATTATATGGAAGAAAGGTTTGAGCTCATATTGAGGCATTGGACTTGGTGCACACTTTGTAGAGTTATTGTGATCACTTCTGAAATTTAGAGGAGACAAATGTGAGAGCTCTCAAGTCTTTAGTGTAGGAGAAAAATCTGAGCACTGTGTAATGTTGTTGAGATCTCTTCTAAAGCTTTAAAAGAAACAAATGTGAGAGATCCAGAGTCTCTAGCTAAGGAGAAAAATCTGAGCACAGTGTGTAATGTTGTTGAGATCTCTTCTAAAGCTTTAAAAGAAACAAATGTGAGAGATCCAGAGTCTAAAGCGAAGGAGAAATATTTGAGCACAGTGTGTAAAGTTATTGAGATCTCTTCTAAGGCTTTAAAAGAGTCAAATGTGAGAGATCCAGAGTCTAAAGCTAAGGAGAAATATTTGAGCACAGTGTGTAAAGTTGTTGAGATCTCTTCTAAGGCTTTAAAAGACTCAAATGTGAGAGATCCAGAGTCTCTAGCTAAGGAGAAAAATCTGAGTACAGTGTGTGATGTTGTTGAGATCTCTTCTAAAGCTTTAAAAGAAACAGATGTGAGAGATCCAGAGTCTAAAGCTAAGGAGAAATATTTGAGCACAGTGTGTAAAGTTGTTGAGATCTCTTCTAAGGCTTTAAAAGAGTCAAATGTGAGAGATCCAGAGTCTAAAGCTAAGGAGAAAAATCTGAGCACAGTGTGTAAAGTTGTTGAGATCTCTTCTGAAGCTTTACAGAAGACCATTGTGTGTTAGAGTTTTTGTCTCAGGAGACAAGTTTGAGAAGCAGGAGACTCAAGCAAAATTGTCCATTCAATCTTAATTATGGTAACCTAATTTCTGTCTATGAGAAATATTTGAAATGGTAAAGAGATCTGTTTTTATTTTATTTTATTTTTCTTCCCCCTGGTTAGCTTCAATGTCATTTATCTACACCATTTCAATCAAAGACAATACATGAATTGTCATATTTGAAGTTGTTTTATGTAGACAGTGTTTTATTGCACAATGATTTAACAGAGGAAACCATAACCTGCATTTACATACATGCAAAAATGGGCTGTACAAGACAACATTTTAATGCTAAACAAAGAAAAAGAAAAACAAACTGGTACACTAGTGTTACATTTGTTAAAAAAAGGTATTGCTCTTATACTAAACATCTTGCACTTGTAAGTCCTTTCTAGTGTGTGTTGTGGAAAATGTGGTGTATACAATGCTGGACATTGAAGATAAATGTAAACATTTAAACTAGTAACCCTTGATGTTCTGAAATGTTTAATGCTATTTAAATGATAGTTTTAGTATTTACAATATTAGTAAAAGTTTAACGTTTCTCCTAAAATAAAACTGAAGACATCCCAAGACAAAGCTGATATCTCAATGAGACATATAAGAGAATCACCCCTTTGTATCCTGAGCGTAGATTAACCTTTGTCAGAGCCATAGCCTTGCGGGCACCACATTGTAATGTTTTTATTATTTATTAGCTCTAAAAAGGGGAATATT
>NW_015506284.1:0-631 GCF_001515645.1 Sinocyclocheilus grahami
ACTTGATTAAATACCTTTTCAAAAGTATCAACAGAATAAAACAAGTTTCTCTCAGGAGTAGAAGTGTTACAGTATAGTCAAACATGCTTAATAATGGATAGTGGATTCTGACAAGTTGGCAGATTGGAGAGTAAAATAATAGCAATTTTCTTGGTTAAATAAACATTACTTACACTATCAGATAAAAACAAAACAATGTAATCAATATTTTATTTATTAAAGCCAAGTATGAATCTCATCAAGTTAGTGTTTTTAAGTATTTTATATTTATTCCAAAATAATAACTCAAGGCAGACTAGCCCCCTATCTGTCTGTTACCTTTGTTGCTGTATGTTCAATTAAATTAAATTAATTTCATGTTTATTTGTATAGTACTTTTCACGATACAAATCATTGCAAAGCAGCCTCACAGAAAATGTGGTAGTTTTGTATGTTGGTTCAGGGTTGTCATCATCTGAAGTCCTCTGAGGGGTTGGTAGCATCTCTTCTCAGCGTGATGGATTGTAGCGTGGTAGAAGACTAGTTAGGTATGCAGGAGCTAACCCATTAAGGGCCTTATAAGTAAGTAATAATATTATGTGTAACTGATACAGAACTTAATAGGTAGCCAGTGTAGAGACTGTAAAATTGG
>NW_015506284.1:1091-9876 GCF_001515645.1 Sinocyclocheilus grahami
TTCAGTGGGTACGGAAAGTATTCAGACCCCCTTAAATTTTTCACTCTTTGTGATATTTCAGCCATTTGCTGAAATCATTTCAGTTATTTTTTTTTCCTCATTAATGTACACACAGCACCCCATATTGACAGAAAAACACAGAATTGTTGACGTTTTTGCAGATTTATTAAAAAAGAAAAATTGAAATATCACATGGTCCTAATTATTCAGACCCTTTGCTGTGACACTCATATTTAACTCGGGTGCTGTCCATTTCTTCTGATCATCCTTGAGATGGTTCTACACCTTCATTTGAGTCCATCTGTGTTTGATTATACTGATTGGACTTGATTTGGAAAGCCACACACCTGTCTATATAAGACCTTACCGCTCACAGTGCATGTCAGAGCAAATGAGAATTATGAGGTCAAAGGAACTGCCTGAAGAGCTCAGAGCCAGAATTGTGGCAAGGCACAGATCTGGCCAAGGTTACAAAAAATTTCTGCTGCACTTAAGGTTCCCAAGAGCACAGTGGCCTCCATTCCTTAAATGGAAGACGTTTGGGATGACCAGAACCCTTCCTAGAGCTGGCCGTCCGGCCAAACTGAGCTATCGGGGGGGAAGAGCCTTGGTGAGAGAGGTAAAGAAGAACCCAAAGATCACTGTGGCTGAGCTCCAGAGATGCAGTTGGGAGATGGGAGAAAGTTGTAGAAAGTCAACCATCACTGCAGCCCTCCACCAGTTGGGGCTTTATGGCAGAGTGGCCCGATGGAAGCCTCTCCTCAGTGCAAGACACATGAAAGCCTGCATGGAGTTTGCTAAAAAACACCTGAATAAGATTCTCTGGTCTGATGAGACCAAGATAGAACTTTTTGGCCTTAATTCTAAGCGGTATGTGTGGAGAAAACCAGGCACTGCTCATCACCTGTCCAATACAGTCCCAACAGTGAAGCATGGTGGTGGCAGCATCATGCTGTGGGGGTGTTTTTCAGCTGCAGGGACAGGACGACTGGTTGGAATTGAGGGAAAGATGAATGCGGCCAAGTACAGGGATATCCTGGATGAAAACCTTCTCCAGAGTGCTCAGGACCTCAGACTGGGCCGAAGGTTTACCTTCCAACAAGACAATGACCCTAAGCACACAGCTAAAATAACGAAGGAGTGGCTTCAGAACAACTCTGTGACTGTTCTTGAATGGCCCAGCCAGAGCCCTAACTTAAACCCAATTGTGCATTTCTGGAGAGACCTAAAAATGGCTGTCCATCAACGTTTACCATCCAACCTGCCAGAACTGGAGAGGCTCTGCAAGGAGGAATGGCAGAGGATCCCCAAGTCCAGGTGTGAAAAACTTGTTGCATCTTTCCCAAAAAGACTCATGGCTGTATTAGATCAAAAGGGTGCTTCTACTAAATACTGAGCAAAGGGTCTGAATACTTAGGACCATGTGATATTTCAGTTTTTCTTTTTTAATAAATCTGCAAAAATGTCAACAATTCTGTGTTTTTCTGTCAATATGGGGTGCTGTGTGTACATTAATGAGGAAAAAAATAACTTAAATGATTTTAGCAAATGGCTGCAATATAACAAAGAGTGAAAAATTTAAGGGTGTCTGAATACTTTCCGTACCCACTGTATATTGACAATAGCAGAGGGCCTAGACATTATCCTTGCGTCACTCCATATTTTACTGCCGTTAATTGAGATGATTCCCCATTTAAATAAACTGATAACTGTCGACAGGTAGGATCTGAACCATCTTAAAGCCTGCCTTTGAATACCTGTATAGTTTTATAATCAATCTATGAGTATGCCATGATCTATAGCAGGGATCCTCAAATCTGGCCCACGAGATCCACTTTTCAGCAGAGTTTAGCTCTAACCCTAATCAAACATACCTGAGCATGCTGGTCAATCACTTCAGGATCATTAGAAAATCAAAAGTAGGTGAGTTTGATCAGGGTTGGAGTTAAAATTTGCAGCGCATTGGCCCTCCAGGGCAAGATTTGAGGAACCCTGATCAAGTGTCGAATGCAGCACTAAGATCAAGTAAAACTAGTAATGAGATGCAGCCTTGGTCTGATGCAAGAAGCGAGTCATTTGTAATTTTAACAAGTGCCGTTTCTGTGCTATTATGGGGCCTGAAACCTGACTGAAATTCTTCATATAAAAATGTATTTATTTTTTGCAGGAAGGAGCACAATTGAGCAGACCGAACCTTTTCTAAAATGTTAGTCATAAACCGAAGATTTGAAATGGTTCTGTAATTTGCCAGCTCACTAGGATCTAGTTGTGGTTTCTTATAAGGGGCTTAATAACTGCCAGCTTGAAGGGTTTTGGAATGTGCTAGAGTTAATAATATTGGGAAGAGGTTCTTCTGCTACAGGTAACAACTCTTTCAGTAATACAGAAGCTACTTTCATATTCTGTGACATTCAAACACGTCATAACACCTGAAGATAGTCAGTTTAGAGACTCACAGGACATTGTCAACTCAGCCTTCTTTGTCCACCTCCTCACAGTCCTGGTGTTCTTAGCTCTGTATGCATTGCTGGATCATTGGTTTTCTATCTGAGGATGGGGGCAGCAAGTTGTCACCTGTCACAATTTTTATGCCTTCTGGACACTGGCATATATAACAGGTCTAAAATGTTATTGTCTCTATCTGTACAGCCTACCAACTGCTCTGTCTGCAGAGAGAGACATTCACCGGCTGAACAAAAGCATGTTGCATGGCTAGGGTCCCTCAGCGAGTAACCCTACAATCGAGGTACAAACCTGCTCTTTAACAGGTCTATGTCTTTGGATTTTATCATCTAAAGTTCACAAAAACAGCAAGTCAACCTGCTTTTTTTCACTTGCTTGCCCTACCGTTTGCACACATAATGTGAAATCCATCCAGTGCAACTGCGGCGCTGGAGAACCGCCAGGTTTCTAGAAAGTACTTTAGGCTACAGTTTCCATGACTCCTGGTTGGTGCTGACAGCTCGTACATTTTATTAGCCTGGTACCTTACATTACCCATAATAATAGAAAGCCTGTGAAGTCCTTTACTTTCGATCCAGAATCAGGTGCCAGCTCTCCTTCCCCACCCTTCAGCTTCTGTGCCAAGAAACATAGATGCAAGTCCAGCAATTGTTGTGGTGGATAGAATGACACAAACTGTTCTTAATTATTATTGCATGGTTCATTCTATAGACAGAATTTTAAAATGTTCAGGGAAACTACATAAATGTTTAATAAAACTATATATATATTATATAGCAAATCTCAACTGAGATTTTTTTTCTTTTTGCAAAATATAATTGTATTATAGCCCAGCTCTTTATTTAGAGTTGGATCAATAAATATGCCCAACTTAATCTGCATAAATGCAACACACTCACCTAGGGTTATAAGTGGCTACTGTAAAGCAAATTTCAACTGCTTGATTGCTCATATCTTTGCAAATTTAAATTATGCCCCATTCAAATCTAGTGTGGATGCAGAACCTTTGTTTCTAAGCACAGCCATACATAACTAGAAGAAAAAGAATACACACACACCTTTTTGTATCTATTTATTTATTTTTGTCTATATCCTACACTTTGAAAATCACTGATACAATAGTTGGTTCTTTTACAAGCAATCATTTGTGGTTCTTCTCATTTGTAATATGCTTGGGAAAACAAAAACTATTCTGCTAAAATAATAAATGTTAGTGGAATTCACATAAGAACCGGTCAGATCATTGTTTCACACATCAAGGTTTCCATATTGTTCTTTCTGATGGGTGTCAGTCAGATCAGGGTGCTAGTGCTGCTTCCCACCTTGTGGATTATCTGTGACCGAGTAGCAAGTAAATGCTTTATTAAGAAAGCGGCCAAAATGGCCTGTGTGTCCTCCTAAAAAAACTATTAACTCTGTCACTGAGCACCCCCTGCCTGTCCCACAACAGATGGGTGGACGTCTGTGATCTGTGTAAGCAATTTTGCGCATGACTGCCACGTAATTTCTTAGGGTGACATCTCATGCTGGTTTTCGGTCTGTACTTTGACCTTGAAATTCAACAAAATTGTGCCTGTCTGTGTGGATCATTGTAGGCCCTATACAGCAACAAGAATCAATCAATCATGAATATCAGATGCAGAGAACAAGGCTCATTATACAACTTAGCAAATCTGTATGACTGACGGATAATTTCGCTGATCTGATTTTATGAACTTGTTTGATTTACATATTCATGTACACTTTGCATGCTAGATAAACCCTGAAAAGTTAAAAGGGCAATTCATTAAAAAAGTTTATGCTATTAAGTTTGGATCTACATTTTCAGTTTAAATGGTAAATAATTAACAATCTAATATACTGTATATATATATATATATATATAAAGCTTTTTTTTAGTGGATGGTCTCATTCTGTTTGTGACACTGTATGCTACAAAACCATGTTTCTTTTTACTACAAAGATGCAGTTTTTTGAGCGTAAGTTATTCCATAATGGATACAAAAAATAACTGTCCCCGAAGAAATGAGACGTAAACAAAGGAATTACCATCCATATTACAACGTTATTGTTTTGTTGGACTAAAAGTGCTCTATCGGATGTTGTTCAGTGGACCCTTACCTTTCTAACTAAACTGGGATTTACAGCTGTGGATGCATTTATGACTCGTTATTACGATGAATCTGGTGCGTACTGCGTTCTGATTATGCATGTTTTGATGTATTGACTTCCTCGTCGAGGTTCTCAGGGGCTGCGGCACCGGCTGTTTGCGCAGAGAATAGGATGAGCTTGCTCAAACATTAGCCTGATGAATTGCTGAAGCTTTAGAGGTATGTTGACTAATGGAATGGGTCAACACACAGCAGGCTTTATGGACACGCTATTATTGATACATATAAATGTTGGCATTATCTTTCCTGTTTTTCCGATTTTAGAGATCCAATTATTCTATCCTGTGGCAGTTAGAAAAGGAGAAAATATTCCCTGCGTATTTATAGTTACTTATTAAATCATATAGCGGCGATTGCATGGGGCTAGTTGTCACACGTATCTTAAAATCTTGACAAAAATAGCTGAATATTGTCTGTTATCACCCCGGGGAAAATACTTGACTTTTTGTGACAAAATGCACCAAAAAATGGGGCAAGTTGTCACAATGTGAACATGCCATTAAACAAGCTGCAAACCTATTTTAAAACACAAAACAATTCATGAAATAGCAAGCAAGAGTGTCAAGAAATTGTTAGAAAGCAGGTCAGGGTTTATGAAAAATAGCTTTTTTTTGCTGTTTGTAACGTAGCTATCTTTCAATGTAAACAGTCTGCAAAGTTGTTAATTAAAAAAGTGCATGAAAAATAAAGATATTGTCTCTCAAAAGAAAGAGTCGACTCTGAACTTTCTTAACGAGTCGTCATACTTTCAAATCTTCTGCCTGTTACCTATATATGTCACAAGATAATACATTTGCATAATCCCCGCCTGCCCGCGAATACAAACACTCTGACCTGCCTCTGAACTGCATGTTTCCTCAGTTCAGTGACTGTTGGATGACCTAGAGAGCTGAATGAGTTGGCAGAACCCAGCATCATAGAATCATATTTGCCAGTGTTTTGGCTCATTTCAAGTCGGAGCGACTGTCAGGCATCTGAAAGTAAGTTTTAATTGAGTAACTTTGATTTTTGTTATCTGTGCTGCCCCAGCTGCAAACTTTTTCAGAAAGCTTAGTCCGATTTGGTGAACTGGTTCACAAAGAACCGGTTCAAAATATTGGTTCGTTTACAATCACTCTGGACAATTTGTCTGAGACTATGGATTACAGGTAATAATTTTGTAAATAATGTTCAGTTTCTTGCGCAGACTGATCATTTTGCTTCGTAAGACCTCAATATATCGTCAGGAGCCATGGGTATTCATTTTATATTAACTGTATATGCTTCTTTATTCTCAAAGTCGGGCAACCACTGACTTGCAGTTTATGAATCAACAAGTATCACAGTTTCAGCTAAAAATCTTGCTTAAAGTTCTACTGAAGGTCAATTAATAGCAAATTTTAATTTGTGCATGAACTATCCCTAAAAATTCCCTTAAATTTTGGGTTGATGTTGGACAACGGGTTTTCACAGGTCTCACAGTTGACTAAGCCTTTTCTTGTTGACTAACATTTAGTCAACTATTAGCCCTTGTAATTATGGAAACTTTGAATCAATTAGGGACACTTAACTGTGTAGACAATTCAGATTCTGCTGTAAAGCAGCTCTAAAAGACAACAGTGTCATTGTTCAGATATGTCAGTTCAGTTGGTTCAGTTCAAATTGATAGCACTGTGAATTTCATCAAAGTTTGAAGCGAGTTCAGTTCAGCTCTAAGCTGTTCCACAATGCAATGTTGTTATCAGTTGGGGTGTAAATCAGATGGTTCATCAAGATATGATATATCAATTCTCATACCCAGCGATACGATATTTGCGATACCTTAAAAAATTCTACGATATGTTTACGATACGATTCGATTCAGGAGTATGTCGATCGATATTATGATATTATGTACTTATTTTACACAAGCGGTTACATTTTTATTACAGTTTTTCTCAGTCGCTTTGGTGCATTTCTCAAATCATCCTTAATATTTGCAAAGAAGTATGTGCATTTCTCAAAACAATTCATACAAACAGCACTACACAATGGTTTACCTGCAAAAGCCTGTAACTTTCTCAAAATTATCGATGGAACGTTATGTCCCTAGTTATTAGCTTTAGTCAGTTCAGTGTTGATTCAGTTCAGTTCAGTAAGTCATTAAATGACATACAGCCAAATACTGTATAATACATTTATTTATTTGCATCTGCTGAGATTCATTGGTTCTCTATTCCCCTCCGTCTTAAACATCTCACATCAAAAAGCTAAAATAAACCATTTTCCAGAGCTAAAGATGGACCTCCTCCCTGCCCTCTGGGCTGCAGTGACAGGCTGGTCTGTTGAGTTTGAGTCCGGGGGCCCTCACGCTGTGTGCTGTTTATGTCCTGCCCCCGTAACCCAGCTTGTTGCAGAGATGACAACATGTTTTCTTTCCTTTTTTTTGTCTTTGTGCTTCTCTTTCTGACAGTCAGAGAGCACTGAGCTAAGCAAACAAAGGCGGCAAAAAAGCCAGCAAGATTATGAATTCGGCCTTTCTTCTTGAATCTTGCTTGTCTACAAGTGTTTTGTCTCCATGCTAGCTAATAATGCATCTAATTTGCTCAAAAATGAAAAGTGTGTTCCAAATCGGTGTGACTTTTTTTTTCCTTTGAAACACAAATTAAGATATTTTGAATGTTCACACTAGGGTTGGGCGATACATTGCATTTTTGTGGGCTCTCTGTGAAGAGCATCAAAAGTTTATATTTACAATGTAAACATCCGTTGAGAGCTTGAACGAAATGGCCAATCAGAGGTGTTTAAGGGTATGTTTACACGACAGCGATTGTAATAAAAATGTGTTGAAAATTAAAACTAACGTGTTTTTTTGCAAAAGTGCAGTGCTCACGCCAGTATCAGTTATCAGTAACACTTTATTTTAAGGACTAATTCTCACTATTAACTAGTTACTTATTAGCATGCATATTACTAGCATATTGGCTGTTTATTAGTAGTTATAAAGCACATATTAATGCCTTATTGTGCATGACCATATTTTAGATCCTTAAATCCTACCCCATACCTAAACTTAACAAGTACCTAACTAACTAATAAGTAGCAAATTAAAAGTTTATTGAGGGAAAACTCTTAGTTAACTTAATAGTGAATATGTGTTCCCTATTCTAAAGTGTTACCTTATGTATTTCAATGTTTGACAGTAATAACAATGGCAACAGGTGAGGAAAAAAAGTCTGACACTGAACAGATCTGTGAATGAAGTCTTGGAGTGCATGCACACTAATAGACCTGCCACTTGCTCTCTGTAATGTTTGAAGTGTTCTTTGCTCTTCACATTTCTTTGTTCTTCAAAGAAATTGCTTTGTTGTTGCAACAACCACAACTCTTTGTAAGGAAGATTTTACTTTTTGTATACTTTTCGTATTTTTTTATAATGGTACATCAGTACCTTAATGTAAATATGATTTTAAATGTTCCTTTTGTGTTCATTTCTTCTAAAAAGCAGTAAATCGACGCTGTCTAGATTTTCATTTATTTATTTAACTAATTAAACAATTTGTATGTACTTTGTTACAATAACTCTTTTGTCCATACAAGGTCTTTTTAACGTGGTGCCAAAAAAAAAATCATATTCTATATTATCAGAATTTTGAGATTACATTTTTAGCTATATGGCATTGCTTGCCCCAGGTTTAATGTCAAAGATGGTGTTTGTTATTGTGACTGCATTTGTTGCATAATTTATATTGATACTAAGAGGTTAAAACATCAAACTGAGCTTAAAGAACAGTACATTTAAAGACGTGTGATTAGTTTGGCAGTGATATATTTGCTGCCAACAAATAGACACTTTAGCTGAATGCCTTTCTCCAATGATTTTTGCATGTAATGCCACAAGCCTATATACAATGTTTCATCTAATATTTAGGGCTGTTGATATAACGCTTTAATTAAATTAATTAGTCATAAAAAAAAACACAATAAAATGATTTTTAACCCTCGCCCCAAACATAGGTCATCTTACATTTCGTATAGTTGATTTGTGATGAACATAATGCAGGGCAACAACTCACTGTGTGATGTAGCCTATAGACCTTATGTAGCTCTGCCGCTTTTCAGCACTGTGCTCGTTTGTAGGGCTGGGTGATATGGCCATATATATACAGTATATATATATATATATATATATA
>NW_015506284.1:11690-15035 GCF_001515645.1 Sinocyclocheilus grahami
TATATATATATATATATATATACAGTGTGTATATCTCGGAATTCTCTACATTTTCTATTCGGTTAAATAAAATAGCTTGTTGTCTTCTGTTTGTATTTCAACAGCGTGAAGGTAAGGTAAAATTTATGAATGGAAGATAACACTTTATGTTAAGGACCTATTCTTGCTATTAACTAGTTGCTTATTAACATGCATATCACTAGCATATTGGCTGTTTATTAGTACATATAAAGCACATATTAATGCCTTATTCTGCCTTTATTCTAGATCCCTTGTAGCAACTCATAATGTAATAACTGCACATAATGTAATAAGTATTACATTATTATTGTAATAAAATGTTCTTAATGTAATCATTTTTTCAAAATGTAATAAAATCTTGAGCTCATAATGTAATAATAATTTTTCAATGTAATGACATTTTTTCACATATAGGTTATTGTTTGAGACATTTATTACATTATGAACCCACTGTGGCAAATTATAATGTAATCACATTCATAAGGTAATACCAGCCAAGAACAACCTGATGTTAAGCGGAGATTATCCCACTTATTCCATGGCCATTTGCTAGCATTGACAATTAAAGCTGTTTATGATGTTAGCAAAGCAATATTTAATAAAGGGTAAAAATTACGGTTATTTTTGTCAGTTACGACTCGTTAGCTCTAGAATTCTAGCATTCATGCTGTCGTTGCCTGAGGCAGATAACGCAATCTATCCCAGACTACATTAGAATTTGGAAACTTTTATTATTATTATTATTTATTTATTTATTTTTCATAAAACAATCCTTCAATTCAAGGACATTTAGTAGGGGTGCAACTGAATTACTCCTAGCAATAATTTTGATCAAACAATTAAAATATATTAATCACTGTCGTTTCATCATACCACAGACATTACCTGAGAAGTTAGTGTAAATACATCAGCAAACTGCGCTCTTTCAAGGACGTGCATTTAATGCATGACCAAAGAACATCATCTAAGTGTTTAAAACATGCAAAGAAGGATTGCCAACTGTTCCCGTATTTAAGTAGCATTCAATATTAAATCCATATGGAAAGGAGTTTATCATGTCACGCACAGTTTAGGGAGCTAAACACTCAAAAAAAAAAAAAAACCAAGAGCACCCTTAGTTGAAACTGTAATAATAACATATTTGGCAAACTCTTCTGTGCATATCTGCATTTGCATTGCTGAGACGAGTGACATGCTCAGTACATATGAAATTATAAAGGGAGCACTCTTTGCACGTATTCTAGGCTATCTGTAATGCATTCAGAATTTTAATAAAAGTGTTTTTTTTTTCATAATGCTGAGGAACAATGTCCCAATGTCACTAAAGTTCAGCTATAGTTTAGTTATTCTATATAAATGCTAAAATTATTCTCAGACATGAACATATTTGCTTTGCTTAATCAATTCATGTAAACATTTATTCTAAAAAGAAATATATATTTCCTTTTATAATTAATTTGTGTTTGTGTGTATGTGTATACACAAACAAACAAATTAATTCTAAAAACAAATATATATTAATATAAATATCATTATATCCTCTTTTAACTAAAGCCTAAATGTCTTCGTCTTATGTATATATAATAACTATTGTCCCATGATGATGATGATAATAATAATTATTGCATTATGAGTTGCTACAGCCCGTAATCCAACCCTATACCTAAACTTAACAACTACCTTATTAACTATTAATAAGCAGCAAATTAGGAGTTTATTGAGGGAAAAGTCGTAGTTAAAAATGAATTAGTGTTCCTTATTCTAAAGTGTTACCAACATATCATATGATATAGCTAAGCAATATCACAGGCGCATTGTGTGCAGTTTTTATCCTAAATAGCATGCAAATGTGATTCTGATTTTATACAACAGTTCAATAAATAAGAAGTTAGTATTGTGTTATATTTTAGACACAATAGTGTCTGTTTTTGCTCAGTTTTGTGGTGGAACCAATGATTCAGTGGTCCATTCATACAAAGAGCCATTTATGTATAAATGACTGACTCAATGACTTACCCATTAAGACATTTACCTACTTTTAGTTCCTTATTTAGAGTATCATTTCATTAAGAAAATAATTTCAAATTTCCATATTAATTAAAGTAAAACATTAAAGGGATTGTTCACTCAAAAATAAAAATTCTGTCATCATTTACTCGCCCTCGTGTCATTTCAAACCTGTATGAATTTCTCTCTTTTGCGGAACATAAAAGAAGATATTTTGAAGAATGTTGGTAACCAAACTGTTTTGGTTAACATTTACTTTTATTGTATGAACAACAAAAAGGGGGAGTCAATGAAGAGTTCATATGCAAAAGCCTCTAAGTGCCGTCTGAATGTTCTAAAATTAGCATTTTTACCAGGCTCCTATATTTATGTTCAATTATTTCACTTTAATGGCATAGAAAATGACCTACAGTATATATTGCCATTAAAGTAAAATTACTGAACCTAAACATAGGAGCCTGATAAAAAATACTAATTCTAGAAGAAAAACTTAGAGGCTTTTGCATCTGAACTCTTCAAATGATGACAGAATTTTCATTTTTGGGTAAACTATCACTTTAATAGCCATTTAAAACCCATTCATATCACCCCATTAATGTTGAATCAAATAAAATATTTCTTTTTTAAAGCTATTTTTTGTCTACTTGATGCTTTTCTCACTTAACACAATAATGGCTGTAAATTATCTTTTGGGGGTAATTTCTCAAATTTGATGTGTAATTCATTTTCTAATTAATTAATTCAATTAAAAATGTTAATCATTTGACAGCCCTACTAATAATGTAATAATTTCAGCTACAAATAAGTTAATAAATAAATAACAAATAGACACAAAATAAATAAAACCCTCAAAAGCTTCTACTTTGAAACCACGTTCAGACACTTTAGGTAGGAGTCAGCGTGCCTCAAACTAAAAATGCATATCTTTAAGATTTTAAACCTATAAGGTTTCAATAAGGTTCATGCTGTCATTCAAATGAACTTCACCTTCATCTGTTGGACATACTTCAGCAGCAACTCTGTGCTTTAGTAACAAGTTGTTAGTTTTTGAAATAGAAAAACTGTCCAAAACAATGAACGTCAGATTTTCTTGATTTCTTTACACTGGACACATGAATAAAATACTTTACTTTAGCTTCATTTTCAGATAAATCTTTATTTCTCACAGCTTTCTGACTTGGTGACCATGGTGTGTAACCTTGCCGATACAGTAAACATTTTTAGTTGCCAGGTCCTATTATTTCAGTCTCTATAATGAGGTTGACATAACGAAGAGTCTGTCCGGCAGATGGGGAGTTCGGGGTCACGCGTGGCCAC
>NW_015506284.1:15307-18181 GCF_001515645.1 Sinocyclocheilus grahami
ATACTAATTCTAGAAGAAAAACTTAGAGGCTTTTGCATCTGAACTTTTCAAATGATGACAGAATTTTCATTTTTGGGTAAACTATCACTTTAATAGCCATTTAAAACCCATTCATATCACCCCATTAATGTTGAATCAAATAAAATATTTCTTTTTTTAAAGCTATTTTTTGTCTACTTGATGCTTTTCTCACTTAACACAATAATGGCTGTAAATTATCTTTTGGGGGTAATTTCTCAAATTTGATGTGTAATTCCTTTTCTAATTAATTAATTTGATTAAAAATGTTAATCACTTGACAGCCCTACTAATAATGTCATAATTTCTGCTACAAATAAGTCAGCTAATAAATACATAACAAATAGACACAAAATAAATAAAACCCTCAAAAGCTTCTACTTTGAAACCACGTTCAGACACTTTAGGTAGGAGTCAGCTTGCCACAAACTAAAAACGCATATCTTTAAGATTTTAAACCTATAAGGTTTCAATAAGGTTCATGCTGTCATTCAAATGAACTTCACCTTCATCTGTTGGATATAGTTCAGCAGCAACTCTGTGCTTTAGTAACAAGTTGTTCGTTTTTGAAATAGAAAAACTGTCCAAAACAATGAACGTCAGATTTTCTTGATTTCTTTACACTAGACACATGAATAAAATACTTTACTTTAGCTTCATTTTCAGATAAATCTTTATTTCTCACAGCTTTCTGACTTGGTGACCAAGGTGTGTAACCTTGCCGATACAGTAAACATTTTTAGTTGCCAGGTCCTATTATTTCAGTCTCTATAATGAGGTTGACATAACGCAGAGTCTGTCCGGCAGATGGGGAGTTCGGGGTCACGCGTGGCCACGGGACGAGAATATATTGGCATGCACATCAGAACTGTCCCTCCTGTGATTATGAGGTCGACTCAATTATGTGTTGACCCCGGGTAATTATTCAATTCGCAAAGTTAATAAACACTGGAGGGGATCTCCTTACAGCCTGGAGCGCGACTTTGTCACTTGCAATTCAAATTACAGCGGGACTCCAAGGTGCAAGACACTGAAAATAGACGACAGGTTATGATCTATTGCTTTGGAGAGAGTGCTGAGTTTGTCAGTGGGGTTGGGGAAAGAGGCAGGGTTTATTTAGTCACCTTTTTCATGCTTGCACTCAAAACAACGGAGAGAACAAAAGCAACTCTTGAATTACTGTGGGAGCTGGCACACTTGTTTCTGTTCATTCTGTTGAAGGAGAAGAAGAAGAAGAAAATCCGCCCTCTATCATGCATCCTCCATTGAAATAGACTTATTTTGGGTTGACTTTAGATGATAAACAACAGGCGTTTATTCACACAACTGCTGAGCAGAGATCCCATAATGCTTTTCAGTTTTCAATCAGACGTTCCTAGCAGCTTGGGTTAAACATGTATGTTATCATTGAATGTGTTCACACAGTCCGGTTATAGGGTGCTTAATATGGTTACGTATTTATATCCAAATTGACTTTTTAGGACTTGCACGTGCATTTTCAGAAAACCTGAGCTGTGAGAATAAAGCTGTAGTAGACAGTATGAGAGTGTTTTGGATGTTGCAGCAGCGGATGGCCATATAAGCTAGAAATGTTCTGCAAACCCAAGCAATTTGGGAAAAAAAAATAGTGTGGGGATTTGTTTATTGATATTAACATTAATATGAATTCCCTTGCCATTTGAAGTGTAACATACAGGGTATTTACATAATTAGAGTTTAACATAATTTGCATATTTACAGTAACAGACTGATTCATGCCAGTGGATCTATAGCTGTGAAGCTTAATCTCTGTTGCTGTGGGTTGTCGTGGTTGTTCCACATTCTCGTTGGTTGTTTGAAGAGCTGAACCTGAATTGCTTGTGCAAGTGAAAATAAAAAAATGTGTAAGCTGCTGTTGCCAGATATTGATTACAGAAAATCACCTGAATGTATTTGATGCCAAGCTAACTAAATCAAATGAACAAAAAGCGAACCATGCTACTGTGTACCATTCAAAAGTTTAGCGTCAGTAAGATTTTTGTTGTTGTTTCTCAAATAAAAAAAATGTATCTTTTATTCAACAAGGATGCATTACATTAATCAAAAGTGACAGTAAAGTGAAAATTTAGCTTTGCCATCACAGGAATAAACCTATGTCTTACCGAACTGAGTATACTTGCTGAATGTTGAATTTTGCTGTCCTCAAATTATTTCATTCCATTGCTGGTAGAAGAAGACTCGTGAGATTTTTTAAAGGTTTTTTGCAAGTCGCTTATGCTTGCTGAGGCTGCATTTTTTTTATATTAAAAAAATACAGTTAAAACAGTAATATTGTGAAACATCATTCAATTTAAAATAACAATAATATATTTAAAACATATTTTATATAAAATACTAATAATACATTTTAAAATGCAATCTGTTTCATGGATGGCAGTGTCAAGAAGATAATTTTAATGCATCCTTGCTTAATAAAAGTATTATTATTATTATTATTATTATTATTATTATTATTATTATTATTATTATTATTATTATTATTATTATTATTATTATTATTATTATTATTATTATTATTATTATTATTATTATTATTATTATTATTATTATTATTATTATTATTATTATTATTATTATTATTATTATTATTATTATTATTATTATTATTATTATTATTATTATTATTATTATTATTATTATTATTATTATTATTATTATTATTATTATTATTATTATTATTATTATTATTATTATTATTATTATTATTATTATTATTATTATTATTATTATTATTATTATTATTATTATTATTATTATTATTATTATTATTATTATTATTATTATTATTATTATTATTATTATTATTATTATTATTAT
>NW_015506284.1:20266-22564 GCF_001515645.1 Sinocyclocheilus grahami
TATTATTATTATTATTATTATTATTATTATTATTATTATTATTATTATTATTATTATTATTATTATTATTATTATTATTATTATTATTATTATTATTATTATTATTATTATTATTATTATTATTATTATTATTAAAAGTATTATTATTATTATTATTATTATTATTATTATTATTATTATTATTATTATTATTATTATTATTATTATCATCAAATCTTACCTATACCCCAACTTCTTGAATGGTAGGGGTTAAGGCTTATTTATTTTCAAATATATAATATATCATAATATAATATAAAAACACTGTTGAAGTAATTTCCATGTTTTACATCATCCAAACAAGTGGTAATATCCCAAGATTGCAAAGAATTTTTGCATCTTAAATGAGGTGAAAATGTCAAAAGAGTCAGTGTTTTTCTGGATAAAAGCTGCTAGTGGCTCTATTATTAATTTCAATCAGTCATACAAATATTTATTTAATATTTGAATTCTTAAGCTTGCAACTTGACCATGAGGGGTTGCACTTTATTTTGATAGTGCTCTTTAGATATTCTACTAACTATAACTTTGCAACATGTCAACTAACTCTCTTTAGAGTATTAGTAGACTGGTAGGTTAAGATTAGGGTTGGTAGAATGTTGACATGTAGTTAATGCTACTTATAGACAGTAGAATGTCTAAAGAGCACTATTAAAATAAAGTGTTATCCAATAAGTTAAGTATGGTCCAGATTTAAATCAGAAGTATTGGATATGAAACTATCAGGTATTTCTTGAAGGAGATCTCGTGTCTGGAGCCCTGAAGCATGGAACTTACCCCGAATTACTTCCATTAAAATGCCTCTCAGTTTTAATCATTTAAGCAAAGGTGTTTTATAGATTTATATGAATTATGCCTGCCTTAGAGCTTGCTCTCATTCCATAGCTCATGAAAACCTAATTGAACATCATGTGGTCAAATTATTTAAATAGCTTGTTATTCATTCTTAAGTCGTTCAGCGACTTGCAGGCACTCCGCTATGAAGGTAGGTCACAGACATCTGTTGCCACCATATCAGCCATTTGAGAAGGGTGAGGGTTTTAATAAAATAATAGCTGCTCATAAAAATTAGCTTAATAAGTATCAGGGTGAGAAATTAAATCAAAATGAGGTCTTCAGATCTTGTATGTCAGACTGTCAAATCTTGGCAAGGGTTTCAAGAAGTTCTCCTCCTCTGATGAGTCCTGCAATTTGAGTCTTTGAGCACAGACCGCATTTTAAAAAGAGATTATACTTGAATTGTTGGACATGAAGTTGCTTGGTAGACATCAGCGTCTGCTGAGATTAAAAGAGCCAACACATCTAAGGAAGATTGGTATGGCTTTAGTTTGAATGCATTCAGGTTTTTCAAAACCCACAATGAAGTTTCAAATACAAACAAAGCTGAACAGTAAGATCCCACAGCAAATGCAAACTAAACCTTTTTGTGATAAAATGTAAACTGGTTTTAGGACTTGGTACAGTATGCTGCTCTGAACTCCTTGCCATTTGATAAATAACGTTTAGAAAGTGGTGGACAACCTGAATTCAGTAATGGAACATTTCTTAGTACTTCTTTAATTAAACTTTTCTCTGTTCCTTTTAGTTTCTTCATTTCTGTTCCTCAGTGTTATTATAATTTTCAGCGCCCAGGAGGATGCAACACTTCTAGTTGAGTGAGCTCGCAACCTGAATGGGCAGGGCACACCCTGTGCCTGATAAGCCAGGGTGATGGCATCCACTATCCACTGGGCCATCCTCTGCTTAGAGATGGCATTCCCCTTCTGCCGGCCTCTGTGACAGACAAAGAGCTGGTCTGAGGTCCTGAAGCTTTGCGTCCGGTCAACGTAGCACCTTAAGGCTCGGACGGGACAGAGCAAAACTAGGGCTGGGTCTGCCTCCTCCGAGAGCAGCGCTTGGAGGTTCACCACCTGAACCCTGAAGGGGGTAGCGGGCAACTTGGGCACATAGCCGGGCCAGGACCTCAGGGTTACCTGGGAATCAGCCGGCCCGAACTCTAGGCACGAATCGTTGACTGAAAATGCATGCAGGTCCCCTACCCTCTTGATGGAGGCCAATGTCAGCAGGAGCAAACTTCAGCTCAACCGTCTGCAAAGGCTCAAATGGGCCCTGCTGTAGTGCCGTGAGCACTAGAGTCAGGTCCCAAGAGGGTATAGAGAGGGGCCATGGAGGATTTAACCTTCTCGCCCCCTTAAGGAACCTGACGACCAGGTCATGCTTCCCCAGCGACCTCCCTTCTACGGGGTCGTGGTTAGCAGC
>NW_015506284.1:22938-23280 GCF_001515645.1 Sinocyclocheilus grahami
CCGGGAACCAGGTCCAGGTAGGCCAATAGGGTGCCACCAACAGGACCTGCTCCTCGTCCTCCCTGACCTTGCACAGCAACTGTGCAAGAAGGCTCACTGGGGGAAATGCATACTTGCAAAGGCCCCGCGGCCAGTTGTGTGCCAGTGCGTCCGTGCCGAGTGTTCCCTCGGCCAGGGAGAAGAACAACTGGCAGTGAGAGGTTTCTGGAGAGGCAAGCAGGTCTACCTGAGCGGCTTCGAAACGTCTCCAAACCAGCTGGACCGTCTGGGGATGGAATCGCCATTCTTCCGGGAGCGCAGCTCGGGACAGCTTGTCGGCTGCCCGGTTGAGCAGCCCAGGAA
>NW_015506284.1:23448-27678 GCF_001515645.1 Sinocyclocheilus grahami
GGTCTCATATGGAGCAGCCCCAGCGGCGTGACTGCCGCCATAGCTACCATATGCCCCAGGAGCCTCTGAAACTGTTTCAGTGGGACCGCCATCCTGCTCTTGAATGTATTCAAGCAGTTCAACACCGACTGAGCATGTTCCTGCATGAGGCGTGCTCTCTGTTCGACCGAGTCCAACTCCATACCGAGAAAAGAGATCCTCTGCGTCAGGGAGAGTTTGCTCTTTTCCCAGTTGACCCGAAGGCCCAACAGGCTGAGGTGTGAAAGTACCAAATCCCTGTGTTCGCACAACTGATCCTGAGACTGAGCGAGTATGAGCCAATCATCGAGGTAGTTGAGAATGCGAATGCCCTGTTCTCTCATGGGAACAAGGGCTGCCTCCATAACTTTCGTAAAGACACGGGGCGACAGGGACACCCCGAAGGGCAGGACCTTGTACTGGTATGCCCGCCCCTAGAACGCAAACCACAGGAATGGCCTGTGGCGCGAAAGGATCGACACATGGAAGTACGCGTCCTTCAGGTCGATCGCTGTGAACCAATCTCGGGGACGGATACACCTGAAGATGCATTTCTGTGAAGGGCCCGGGTCAAGATGCGCAGATCCAAGATAGGTCTCAACCCACCGCCTTTCTTGGGTACAATGAAGTAAGGGCTGTAAAACCCCGTCCTCATAACGGCTGGAGGAACCGGCTCGATCGCGTCCTTCGCCAGCAGGACTGCGATCTCTGCACGCAAGACAGGGGTATCTGCTGCTTTCACTGAAGTAAAGTGGACACCCCTGAACTTGGGAGGGCGCCGGGCGAACTGAATCGCATAGCTGAGCCTGACAGTTCGAAAGAGCCATCGAGACGGGCTGGATAGCTCTAGCCAGGCTCCCAGACACCACGTAAGTGGCATCAACGGAACTACAGACGTACCCGCAATGGGGCAGCGTGGAAGAATGCAGGGACCCGGCCCGGGCGTCTCGTAGCCGGTCCGAGGTGGGGTCTGGGTGTGTGTAACACTGACCTGCGTTTGAGCAGAGGGTGCATGGGTAGTCTGTTGGTTCGTCCTCCCGATCCACCCACTGCTGCTCACTGGCGAGAGAGGAGGGTGAGTGTGATATGGCTCTGGGTCGCCCACAACCCCCCGTCCCCTCAGGGGACCCAGAGATAGAAGAAATTGCTCTTTTGTCGAGTATTTGGGTACCACTGACCGCGAGGTCAGTGGCGGAAAAAAAGGAAACAAAAGATTCTCCGCCCAGCCCTCCTCCGGGGTCGCCCGTCTCAGGGCCTCTTGCTCTTTCGCTTACTACCAGGTCTGGTGGGGGCCTGGACTAGCAGGGCGGCTGCCCTGCGGCTGGCTCCTCAGCGCAGTTTTGCTGGAGGCTGCTGCGGATGCTGCGCGGGAGTGGGGGCTAAAAAAGTATTTTACTGATAATAATCGTCAGAGCAGCGCTGACGTTTCTGTACGAGTGTTTGTCCGTACTGTATTTGTAAGTGTTTGTAAGGGAGAGAGAGCGGGACAAAGAGACTATATGTGCTTTCCGTACATAATAAAGCATAATTTTGTGGCAAAAACATGGAAATAATTTGGCGTTTGTATCCTATTGTTTACTATATTTTTTGCTTGGTCTGTGTCATTGTGGGTTTTGTTTCTTTTGCTGTTGTAGGCTTTAAGGACCTTTGAACTAACTGAATTAATTTGGCGAAATTACGTGGAACTGTAATGCGGTCAAGACCAGCCTGGAACTAATATAACTGTGCGGTTCCCTGAAAATAATTGCACACTTTAGAACATTTGTCAGCCAATCAGATTCAAGCATTCAACAGCCCTGTAGTATAATGATTATTATTATTATTATTATTACATGTACATATCACTTTGCAAAATTATTTCAGTTATTTCAAAGGTTTTTGCTTACAGCTTACAACATGAAAAGAACCAAACCCCACAAAGGAACTTACCAATCAAATAAATAAGATAAAAACAACAGATGATTTCCATATTTTGCTACAAAATTATGTTTTATTATGTACTGGAACACATACTCTTATTTCTCCTGTTCTCTTTCCTTACAAACGCTCACACATACAGTAATCAGGCCTGGACTAAGAACACATAGGACCCTGGGGCTATAGCAAACCCAAGGTCCCCTTCATAGTAGCCTATCTTGGTGTCACAATATTGATCCCCCAACGTCCCACCCCCCCCTCAAATCTAAAATTTCACACACACAATGATACAAGGCATTTACATACTAAATATTCCAAGCTACAACATATTAAATGCATACATTCATTAACACCAGCTATTTGATGTCAAAGCAAACAGGTTTTCTTTGGGCTAAAATATTCTACCCATCCTGCCCAAGTTTCCCCATAAATGTTTTGCTGGGGTTAGGACCATTAAATTGGAGTTAATAAATTATTTATTAATACATAAATGACATAAACAAATAATTATAGATATATTTTTAATATACTGCAACTACATTTAACAATACTATTATTCCATTATATTGCAGGCTTTTAATGATTGAATTCATATCATACCTTAATTAAAGTTTATTAGAACTATTACATTCTCTTTTGTAGTTGCCATAGTGAAAATATACTGTAATTCTTGATCATGAATCAGGCAAAAACTGTGCTCCTAACTGCCATGGTTTTCTGGTTTCTATTACAACAACAACACAACTAATAATAATAATAATAATAATAATAATAATAATAAACTAACTGAAAAAAATAACTTGTGTTTGAAATGAAAAACATCTTAAATACATGCAACTAAAACAATATCTTTAAAAGTGACATTTTGCTCTCATATTTGATATTAGTAGTGTATAATAATAAGTGACATTAATGATAAATACCATAATGCCATATTTCTGCAGCTTTAGTAGGCTAACTGTATGGTAAATAGGGGTGGTGCTGTGAGGATTGAAATGCTTGGGTACAGTTTAGCCTACCTGAAGTCTTTACATGGAGCCATTTAATCTGGTTTTAGATAGTGTCACATTTATGTTCAAATATAATGGTGTACGTCATGTCGTCTGTCGAATTCAAATGTATCAAGCGGCTTGCGCTGGTTATCACTTCAATAGACCAATTTGGAGTAGACATCACAGTTACGTCACTTGCAGCTGCACGCGCACTGTGGTGCCAGAAAAACACAGGTAACAAATGGAGGGAAACGTATAAAATCCTAATAGAATAATAGAAAAAAATGTATTGTTGTGCCTTTTGATGTCAGAATCGGAATGCAAATAATTTTTATAGAATTCTGTCGCCAAAGACACCATTTGAAGTTAATTCAGACTTTATAACTCAATTTAACTCAACAATGTGAGTTTGTCAATTCTGAGGCAAAAAAAGCCAGAAGAGTGGAATATAAAGCCGAATAACTATCAACAGCTCAAGCCTCTGTTACTAGGTCAAAACTGACATTTTGGAATTAGCAACGAGAACAGAGGCATGGGACGAGATGAGTAAGAAATTAATCCTACACACGTTTTGAGGACAAAAACCTGATTAATGTCTTTAAATACAACATCTGAACAGCATTTGAGGTGTGGTAACCGTAGTATAAGCCAAATAATTGACCACGGTGCATTGAATTATTACAAAGTAATGCAAACCAACACCACTTTACATGACTACCTCAGGTGTACATTAGTTTCTAACAATTCAACGGCCTGTCGTCAATTATTCCTTATTACATATAAAGGAATGGCAATTATCTGAAATACATAGGCCTATAACATTATGTTTTGTGGACTAATTATTATTTTAAATCAAAATACATTGAATTAATTATATGTCAACCAGTGGTGTTTCAGTATTATTCATGTAATATTAGTATTTATTAATATTTTGAATTAGCTTTTATTTTTAAAGTTTCAATTGGCTTTTTAATTTTAGTTAGAATTTTTAGTAATTTTGCATTTTTATTTCAGCTTTAGAAATTTTACAACATCAATGTAAACTTATTTAATTTAGTTGCTAAGGCAGCTTTTCAAATTTTCTTTAGTTTTGCATCAAATATTTTATTTTATTTTATTTCTATTTTATTATTTATTTGGCAAAATTATTATTATTTTTATTATTTTAAATAGTTAACAAGACTGAATTCTACATAAATCCTACTTACCAGATTATTATTATTTTTTTACCTGGATTCTCTGAACAACTGTTTGTTTTATTAACATTAACACACACACACACACACACACACACACACACAGA
>NW_015506284.1:33133-55412 GCF_001515645.1 Sinocyclocheilus grahami
ATTTGAGGTGTGGTAACCGTAGTATAAGCCAAATAATTGACCACGGTGCATTGAATTATTACAAAGTAATGCAAACCAACACCACTTTACATGACTACCTCAGGTGTACATTAGTTTCTAACAATTCAACGGCCTGTCGTCAATTATTCCTTATTACATATAAAGGAATGGCAATTATCTGAAATACATAGGCCTATAACATTATGTTTTGTGGACTAATTATTATTTTAAATCAAAATACATTGAATTAATTATATGTCAACCAGTGGTGTTTCAGTATTATTCATGTAATATTAGTATTTATTAATATTTTGAATTAGCTTTTATTTTTAAAGTTTCAATTGGCTTTTTAATTTTAGTTAGAATTTTTAGTAATTTTGCATTTTTATTTCAGCTTTAGAAATTTTACAACATCAATGTAAACTTATTTAATTTAGTTGCTAAGGCAGCTTTTCAAATTTTCTTTAGTTTTGCATCAAATATTTTATTTTATTTTATTTCTATTTTATTATTTATTTGGCAAAATTATTATTATTTTTATTATTTTAAATAGTTAACAAGACTGAATTCTACATAAATCCTACTTACCAGATTATTATTATTTTTTTACCTGGATTCTCTGAACAACTGTTTGTTTTATTAACATTAACACACACACACACACACACACACACACACACAGACACAGAGACACACACTCACACACACACATATATATATATATATATATATATATATATATATATATACATTTTGTCCTAACTAATTGACTAGTTGTATGGATATTCCCTTATGCAACAAACATTGAGAGGAATAGCAAAAAGCAAGCAACATTTTAAATGCTGTCTCATCGTTCAAAGTCTAAAATTAAAATGATAGGAGCATCACTCATTTTTCATCTTCTTCAAACCCTCTGCTCAGTCAGAGTCACAGTGACTCATAACGTCTCTAGGTAACGTATGTAACCCTGGTTCAGCGAGGGAACGAGACGCTGCGTTAAAAACGCTTTGGGAATTCCCCTGTGTGCCCACGCTCTGAATCACATGTGAAATCAGTCCAATGTAATGGCGAAACGTCACGGGCAGGGTGACGTAGAGACCAGAGAGCTTAAAAGTGCATCCGAAACAAGCAGTGTTAGCTTCTGATAAGTGGAAGCAAGTCGCTCACAGGGATGCAGGAATTATGGCAGTCTCGCAGCGTCTCGTTCCCTCGGGGAACCAGGGTTACATATGTAACCTAGAGACATTCCCCTTCAGGAACTCGAGCTGCATAAAAACTGCTTTGGGAACGAGTATGCCCACGCCACCATACTGACAAATGCATGTCTAGTGTGAAATCATAGTGAGCATCGCTAAGACAGATGCATCTAAAAGTCTGGAGCGGTACCATACTTCTCCTGGCCTCAAGCACAATGAAAGAAATATGTACCAACGGGTTTCACCCCCAGTGAATGACCACCCAAAGGGACGGGGTAAGCAGCTATGGCCCCCACGAACACTCTAAAGGTACAGGGATCAATCCTGTGAATAATCGTTCCTGCAGGAACTCCAGAACTGGGAGCAGAACTCCAGAACTCCAGAACTGGCAGTTAACTGAGAGCAGCTGACGATTTCCGCACCATGAAGTGAACACAACCCACTTCAAGGAGTACAGTTTCCTCGTGGATAATAAACTCTGGAGTGGAGTATGGTCTCAACAACCTTAGTTGAGAGACCGGAAGCTACGAGTTGTGCCCTCTCAGGGGCCACACCCACAGTTTCCACAAACTGAAAGTGGTGTCCCCCACCTGAGAGAGGAGATCCCGCTTTGACAGGAATCTCCCATGGAGAGTCTTGAGATGGGCTACCAGGTCCGCAAACCATGGCTGGCCAGGCCATTACATATGGGCAGAAGTTTCCACGCTGACAGAAAGTCTACTAAGTGAATCTACTAGAAAGTCTACTAAGGGACCTCTGGTGTAATTGGAGCCGGAGGGGACAACCAAACTAGCTGCTCTGTAGACCTCCTTAGAGGTAGTGAGCCTCCCAGAGTCGCTATGTTTCCGGACGGATGCTGAGACATGCGCTCACTGGAAACCCCTGTTCCCTGAAGTACCGGGGGTGGCAGGGATGACAGAACGGTCTCCTGAGGGCACTGAGGAGAGACGGGCACCGTATGATGAGGTGTACACCACTCTTACCCAGAGGGGCCCGCCCTCAGAAGTCCTGGGCCATAGGCGTCAGGACCTTTTAGTCAAAGACTATCTAGCGAGAATGATGGTCCGCAGATCCACTTTCTGCTTAGAAGCCTTCGGCCCGGGAGCGCCACTCTGACTCCAGATATACTGGGGGAGTATGAGAAGCGATGCTCCCCAAATGAGGAGCTGGAACCCTGAGACCTGTCTCCAGAATTGCAAAATATTGGGGCCTTAGGGGTGATGCTGCAATGGGAAAAGATAGCCTGCAGGTATCTGTACCACCTTAGACATCGCCCTATAAGTCTACTCATTCAGCCCATCAAATATATATATATATATATTTTTAAAAGGGCAGATGAACTGCAATGAAAAAATGGTTAAACCCATGCTCTCAACACATCGGGGTAGAGACAGGGAAAACCGGTAGGTCCCGACATACGAACTCCTCATATTTTACTGACCACATCAACCTCCTCGGAGGAAGAGAGGTATAACACCATGCTCTAACTCGAGAATTTTTTATATACCAAGAGAGCACTGTATTTAGAGAGTGAGGGAGGAGAAAGGGTGAGGCCCATATCCGATCCCTCTGCTGAATAATATATATGTATACAAAATATATATCTCAATATAATATATTATATAATATAATATTCTCAAAGTCAGATGAATATTTACTAGAGATGAGCGTTTCATGTTTGATGCCGTTTTTCTGCCTCCATTCTGGTGTTGTGCCTTTGGTCTGAGTCTTTGGGTGGTCTGTGATTAGGTTCTATCCCCCAAAATAAAAGACTGGATATCTGCACTTTGATTAATGATTATATAACTCTGATAACTGCTGTCATGACAGCCTCATATTCAAACTTCTTAAATATTATCTTTCCTTTTAGCCAAAATCAAGCTTTCCCCACATATTCAGACATATTCCTATTCAATGTTGGTTTATTTCCTGGTTGCTATTCTTCCTGTATTGTGCTAATATTTACCCCATCAGTTGATATCTTGAAACACAAAAGAAGATTTCAAAGAAAGTTGAGTTTCAGATTTTAATTTCCCACAGGAGAAGTACAGTCATACCAGTTTGGTATGACATTACAGTAAGTAGATGATAGCAAATGTAAGCTACATCAAAGAATAAATGAGATAAGCAGAGGCCATTTTAATGAAGTAGCATCTATCGTAACAGATCCAGGTTTGTAGAAACCAGATCATCCATCAAGAAATTAAAGATGTAAATGAACATGAATATGTGCATATAAATCAAAACTAATTATAACTGCTGCCAAAGCACTTATGGGATATGGCAAAAATCATATACACAGTGCACATTTGTGATTGTGATTTTTGAAGTGTCAGCCATAATTATGACTGGTATGAGTTATTAAAGTGAATTACTCTATCAATATGCTTAGCGTAGCTTCTTATCTTACAAATTCTTAATTAAGACAATTACCCTTGTTTGGTCTTTTAATGAGAAGTCTTTGTTTTCAAATGACTGGTTTGAAAAAAGGCTGCCAAACCTTTCAGCATTCTGGCTGTAGGTAATTTGCACCTCAAGATATATTTTAGTCAATTAGTGATCATATCTTACAGGAACAGTTCACCCAAAATAAAAAAAATTATATATATTTTTTTCACCTTTGTTTTTGTGAAACACAAATTAAGAATTTTTGAAGAATCTTTGGCAGTTTTTTACAGACAATGACATTTACATACAACGAGTAACAAGAATTTCAGATGACTTGGAATAGTGCACATGAGTCATATGGGACAGTGTTATTTTAGGGTACATTTACACGTGCTAAAAACAGAAAAGTATTTGCATTTTGACAATGTTGTCAAAATGATCCCCATTCACATGGATCTGTGAAAGCGACTTAAAATGCAGCATTACGACGATAATGGTATAGTTTTCAAAAACTTGCACTTTGAAACCTGTTTTCAAAAGTTTGCATTTTCAGGCCCCCAAAATACTGTTGTTGTGTAAATGAACAGCCAAAACACATAAAAAAGTTTTCTGTTTTTAGTTGAAATGGTGTTGTGTAAACACCCTCTTAGTATCATTGAGATACACACTATTGTCGTTTTATGGGTATATATATATATACACCCATAAAACTACAATAGTATATAATATATATATTGTGTGTGTGGCCACGCTTTAGTTTGGGGACCAGTTCTCACTATTAACTAAATATCAACTATGACTTTTGCCTCAACAGACTCCCAATTTGCTGTGTATTAATAGTTAGTAAGCTAGTTGTTATGTTTAGTTATTGGGTAGGATTAAGAGATATAAAATATGGTCATGCATAATAAGGCATTAATATGTGCTTTATAAATACTAATAAACAGCTAATATGCTAGTAATTCAGTATAGTGACATATTTCCAACTGAAACGGAATCCTGAATAGAGGGCAGGGTTTTATTTTGGAACTCCTCCTCTATCTCTCTCTCACTCATAGCAAACTAACGGTTGGAGGGGCGTGGTTAAGAATATTCTGCCCAAGCCGTCAAGCTGACATCATCAGAGAAGGAATGCATTCCAGAGTGGAAACAGATGTTCAGATTTTGATGTTAGATTACCAAGACAGACATTATATTTATTTTTAAATTTTTTTAGTGGATTAATTTACACAGATGAATTGTTCACCTCAAGATTAGCAGTGTGCGCTAATAAAGTAAATATAACACATTTTTATTTCATGAGGACTTAATATGAGCTAAAAATGAACAGTTGTATTTTTATAAAATAACATTAACAAAGATTACTAAATACTGTACAAATGTACTGCTCATTGTGACTTTATTGTAAAGTGTTACTGTTTGTATTTATATTGTGAATCAGTATTTATTTTAACTTTTTTATTTTCAAATTTTTTTACAAGTTTATTTAATGGCAAGTAGTTTGACTATTATTTATTTATTTTGTTGGTTTATTTGTTTGTGTTTGTTTTAGTCTTACTTAACTATAATAACTGTGACATGGAATCATTTCAGAGCTTTTAAAAATTATCACTTTGAATTCCATGAAAAAAAACAAAAAAAAAAACATCATTGTTACGTGCAGAGTGCACATGAGTCATATGGGACAGTGTTATTTTAGGGTACATTTACACGTGCTAAAAACAGAAAAGTATTTGCATTTTGACACTGTTGTCAAAATGATCCCCATTCACATGGATCTGTGAAAGCGACTTAAAATGCAGTATTACGACGATAATGGTATAGTTTTCAAAAACTAGCACTTTGAAACCTGTTTTCAAAAGTTTGCATTTTCAGGCCCCCAAAATACTGTTGTTGTGTAAATGAACAGCCAAAACACATAAAAAAGTTTTCTGTTTTTAGTTGAAATGGTGTTGTGTAAACACCCTCTTAGTATCATTGAGATACACACTATTGTCGTTTTATGGGTATATATATATACCCATAAAACTACAATAGTATATAATATATATATTGTGTGTGTGGCCACACTTTAGTTTGGGGACCAGTTCTCACTATTAACTAAATATCAACTATGACTTTTGCCTCAACAGACTCCCAATTTGCTGTGTATTAATAGTTAGTAAGCTAGTTGTTATGTTTAGTTATTGGGTAGGATTAAGAGATATAAAATATGGTCATGCATAATAAGGCATTAATATGTGCTTTATAAATACTAATAAACAGCTAATATGCTAGTAATTCAGTATAGTGACATATTTCCAACTGAAACGGAATCCTGAATAGAGGGCAGGGTTTTATTTTGGAACTCCTCCTCTATCTCTCTCACTCATAGCAAACTAACGGTTGGAGGGGCGTGGTTAAGAATATTCTGCCCAAGCCGTCAAGCTGACATCATCAGAGAAGGAATGCATTCCAGAGTGGAAACAGATGTTCAGATTTTGATGTTAGATTACCAAGACAGACATTATATTTATTTAAAAAAATTTTTAGTGGATTAATTTACACGGATGAATTGTTCACCTCAAGATTAGCAGTGTGCGCTAATAAAGTAAATATAACACATTTTTATTTCATGAGGACTTAATATGAGCTAAAAATGAACAGTTGTATTTTTATAAAATAACATTAACAAAGATTACTAAATACTGTACAAATGTACTGCTCATTGTGACTTTATTGTAAAGTGTTACTGTTTGTATTTATATTGTGAATCAGTATTTATTTTAACTTTTTTATTTTCAAATTTTTTTACAAGTTTATTTAACGGCAAGTAGTTTGACTATCATTTATTTATTTTGTTGGTTTATTTGTTTGTGTTTGTTTTAGTCTTACTTAACTATAATAACTGTGACATGGAATCATTTCAGAGCTTTTAAAAATTATCACTTTGAATTCCATGAAAAAAAAACAAAAAAAAAACATCATTGTTACGTGCAGAACGAGACGTTAGACATTTGGATCCATCTATAGGCTTTTAATAGACAAAAACGTGGTCATAAACAGACATGGGTCAAAACGGTGCAAACAGGTATAATCCAAGAGCAGGCAAAAAGAGTAATCCAATAAGCAATCCAAGGTCAAAATACATAGGCAAAACAAGGCAAGGCAAGACAGAAACTAGACAGGGTAACAAGCTAACAGGCTAAGCAATAATCAGCGATGTATGTGTGGATGTGTGCAACCTTTATAGTGTCCCTGATAGGAAACAGGTGTGGTGCAATAATGAGTTCCTAGGCGGGGGTTTATGGGAAATGGAATCCAGAGAGAACCAAGACAAAACCCCTTATCGTGACAGAAGGTATAATCCAGGGAACAGGCAAAAAGACTAATCCAATAAGCAGTCCGAGGTCAAAATACATAGGCAAAACAAGGCAAGGCAAGGCGAGGCGAGGCGAGGCAAGGCAAGGCAAGACAGAAACTAGACAGGGTAACAAGCTAACAGGCTAAGCAATAATCAGGGATGTGTGTGTGGAGGTGTGCAACCTTTATAGTGTCCCTGATAGGAAACAGGTGTGGTGCAATAATGAGTTCCTAGGCAGGGGTTTATGGGAAATGGAGTCCAGAGAGAACCAAGACAAAACCCCTTATCGTGACAATCATAAAGGTTTGAAATCATATGTGGGTTAATAAATAATGGCAGAATTGTCATTTTTGAGAGAACTATTCCTTAAAGATATGCTTACATAACATCACTGTCTATGCCATTCAAAGTCATTCTCATTGAATGATGAGTGCTCTGAAACATCTCCATATAGAGGTCTAACGATTATCCAGCAATAATCAATTTATCTTGAAGGTGAAAGACAGGAAGAGCAGTCTAGATATGATTTAGAATTCTCATACTAAAGAATGAAAATCGAAAAGTGCTGAGCCTTCCAAGAGGAACTGAACATGCAAACATCCACAATGGCTTTTTACCTCTTGAAGCAGAGATAAAAGTCTTAACTTTCCAAAGCTCAAGGCCATTTCTTAGATGAAGTTGGTGGAATGTAACGTCACAGTTTCATGTCACATTAAATGTGCCATTTATGAAACCGACATCCATAGATGTAACTCAGAGATTTTTATAATGAGAAAAATTGCATTTATTTCATACACCACATGTAAAATTAAGAGCTTGCAATGGAGTGTGTTACTGTACCGCCAAAAACAGTGAGAACCAAGTCTCTGCAACGCTCAGGGCAGTAAATCGATTGAGCCGTGTAGCATTTGCCAGCGTGTGTGTGAGTGGAAGAGCTCTGGGTGATTCATGGGGGGTTGTGAAAGCCGTGATGAAAATCGATGAGGAATAATAAATTAGAAACAACAGAGTGGATTATGAAGGTTATAATGGCATCGAGAAGAAAATGAAAGAGAGAGAGACAGACAGAGAGAAAGTAGATACCAAGTGTCTTTACAAGGAGAAATGAACAAGAAATATGAGCACATGCACTTGGGTATTTGTTCAACTGTGGGCGCATTTGGCTCTGTAACTCCCTTAAAACTCTTTTATACTCTCACTAGTTGAAAGATTTCCACTATCAATATATAGGGGGACAACTGGACCTTTAAGCGGGGATGGTAAAGGGGGAAAATTTACCGCTTGTCCCCGGCCCGCAAGAGGGGCTCGCAACCATAACAACGGTTTTGTATCAGCCCAACAATAACTGCATGAAACCATTTCAATATGTATTGTGTGAAATTATTTCTATACATTTTTAAACATTTCAAACATGACTTAAGAGATTTCTCATATTAAATAAAAAGAAAATTTGGTCATGGTTGAAATTATTACTTATAAAAGAAATAATTTCACACAATAAATATTGAAATGGTTTCTTCCTTTCTTTAAGATTATGATAGTCTTAAAACGTAGAAATTAAATTTTATGGTGGATTTTCTCTTGGAAGTTTGCACATGAGTCATATGGAACAATGTTATTTTAGTATTGTTGAGATACTATTCGTTTTTTTATTATTATTTAGATTTAGTTTTGATTTTTGTATTTTCTGTTTTCATTTAAATTTTGAAGTTTTAGGAATTTTGATGTGTATTTTTTTTAAATATGTCTATAAGGTTTTTATTCATTTTATTATGAGAAATTTATGAGAAAAAGCTTTGTCAAAAGCCACCACTTTTATTAAAATTGTCCATGACTGAAGAAATACCCACTTATATACAGATACAATGTTTGGCACAATGTGGTAAGGTCTTGTTCATCTCGAGTCTTAACTCGTTAGTGTTGCTAGATCTTCGAAAAAACTGCAAATAAGAACAAGCCCATAATAAACTCAAAGCCAACCGCTTAATCTTGGAAATAAGGCACATACCAAAATATTGTGACTTGTACCTGCCTACTTTATTAACTCCATAAACTCGATCACTTTATGAGCCAAGTCCAAAGATGCATATAACAAGTAACCCATGGCAACCCTTTAAGAGTGTGCTCTGCGAAGCAACCTTCCAAGCATTAAGGCCAATTCAGGTTTTTCTTCCCATGTGGCACAGATCGGAAAAGACCCACGAACGTGCAATCAGGAAAAAAAGCACATGGATTCTGAAATTCTCATATTGGTTACAGGCCTCATTCCAATGTGGAAATAAATCGAAATCGGATAGGTGCATTTGCTTCTGCCATGTAAGTGGACAGATCTGATATCCCCCTGTCAATGTGAGTTGTATGACATAGAAAAAGCAAAGGTGGTGAATGACATTGATTCAGGTGTACACTTTTCCAGGCAGTGTTGCCATGTCCACGTTTTTTCAGCAGGAATAGCCTTCTTTTACACTGTTGTCATGGGTTGTTTTTTTAGTCCATGGGTTAATGTGAACTCCCCATCTCCCCCTAGAATGCGATTTTGACGGAGTGGACCCACGACAGAGGGTAAAGCTGCGAAAAAAACAAAACATGAATGGATTAGTTTTGATTAGCAATTGGTCTGGTTTTGTTTCGCAGACCTGGTGACTCTTGCAACTCTGGCAACTCGCAGGCCAGTTTACTCTTGGATTGTTTCGTCAAGTGTATAGAGTAAATGCAGATATCTGTCACGATAAGGGGTTTTGTCTTGGTTCTCTCCGGACTCCATTCCCCATAAACCCCTGCCTGGGAACTCATTATTGCACCACACCTGTTTCCTATCAGTGACACTATAAAGGTTGCACTCATCCACACACACATTGCTGATTATTGTTTAGCCTGTACCCTGTTCCGAGTCTCTGTGTTTCCTTGCCTTGCCTTCTTGGTTTTTGACCATGGACTGTTTATTTGTCACGATAAGGGGTTTTGTCTTGGTTCTCTCCGGACTCCATTCCCCATAAACCCCTGCCTGGGAACTCATTATTGCACCACACCTGTTTCCTATCAGTGACACTATAAAGGTTGCACTCATCCACACACACATTGCTGATTATTGTTTAGCCTGTACCCTGTTCCGAGTCTCTGTGTTTCCTTGCCTTGCCTTCTTGGTTTTTGACCATGGACTGTTTATTGGATTGCTCTTTTTTTTCTCACACTGGATTGTACCTGTTTGCAGGTGTTTGACCCTGCCTGTTTTGACCACTCTTGTGAATAAAAGCTGCATTTGGATCCTCAACTCCGTTGTCACGCCTCCTTCGTCACAGAATCAAATATGGGTCACTTTTAAAAGATGTAAAAGCTGGTCGTTAAATAATAGTCAACAAATCGGAATTGGGCAACAAGACCTGCAGTGTCAATGTGACCTAACAGTGGTTTAGGTAAAATTGTCACAAAAATAGCAGATACCAAATGCAAGAGATGCTCAAAACATTTCTATGGTTACCATGGTGTCAATCATTGCAATTTGGAGTTAGTTCTGTTCTGTACACACACATGAAACAATTTAGGGGAATCTCTTCTATGTTTAAATATGGTTGTCACTCCTGAAACTTTTCAGTGTGTACATGGCTTTTATTTTTACACTTCTTGCCACACCAGTAATGTGACTTAAACACCATTTTGCTAAATCCTTAGCAGACACTAGTCGTTTGCAATATGTTTGGAAAAGCGCTACAATGATGCTAAAGAGTGACAACCGCTGTATAGTTATCTTTAAAACAACACACATGATTGAAAAAAAAATGTTTAAGGAATTAATTAAGATTTATATTCATGTGCTTGTTGCACAAACAAAAGAACAGCACAATGGTTTTCAGCTTAGAATGGAACTATAGTTGAGCAGCAAGCAGGTGAAGACCGAGATAGCGGAAGTGACTCCTCAATAGTCTGAGTACATTTTCATTTTAATTAGGACTTTTCAGTTTGCCTTGTCCGACGTTATTGCAATTTGAACCAGATGAAAAATACATGAATTAAGACACCTCAAGCATGACTCATGAATCCAACCAAAACATCGGCATGGAATGAAAATGTCACAAACAACATCATCCCTGCTAAATACTAAATGCAGCTGCTTTTGTGAATGGATGTGAATGGACATGGAAAAGGTCATTGGCTGGCTAGATTTACATGTGTTCATGATGTGCATTTGCAATGTTTGCACACTGATTGTGATCAAATGGTGAGGGTAATGCATGTTGAAATCAGAGAGTGTGTTAATGCGGCAGAAGTGATAAAGTGCTGATCTCAGACTGGCTAGTGTAGTAACAGACTGGTGACAGTAAAGGTGACGGGTTCAGGCTGTGGATGAGGGTGAGGGTTATTAATCTTAGCAGGGGCAATCAATCTCACCTTGTTGTATGTTACCTAAATGTGATTGAGTGCATTTGAAATACCTTGTGATTGCCTCTGTTCGCTCATTTAAGTATTATAATTTAATCAGATAAATGGGGAGCTCAATTCGGCTGTCATTTATCTCCCTCACCTGCGTCACTCCTGTTCTCACCCCAGCCTCATTCCTCATGCTCCCTAACCGTGAACAGAAATGGATTGAAATGCAAGTAGTTACTCGTTGATAATATTCCCTTCTACCATAGCATTCAAATGATGATGCCAGCGGTGCAGGTTACATCAAACCAGTGACGTCAAAACATCAGTGACATTATTGATTCTCATGTCTCTCATTACCAAATGCGAAATCTGATGCAACACATTGAACTGCACTATAGTTGATTTGTGAAAAAGAGGGGAAGATTGATTTATGGTCTCAGAAGAATATAGTCCATTGATGATTGGGCTCTCGGGCGAGATCCCAATTCGTCAGTCACTGACGTAACGTTGAACGTGACTGACTGAATGGGAACATGAGTTGTATGGTCAATGTGTGTGTTTTTTAATTTTTAATTTTTTTCCAGAGTGTTGTTAAAAAAAACAGCATATGGGTTTTATGGTTATTTTTCTTTAAAAATTGTATACTAACATTCAAATGATTGGGGTCAGTAAGTGTTTATTTTTTATTTTTAAGAAATTAAACTTTTATTAAGAAAGGACATTAAATTGGTCAAAAGTGAAAGTGAACTTTCTATTCATCAAATAATCCTGATATTTATTGAGCAGTAAATCAGCATATTAGAATGATTTCTGAAGGATCATGTGACACTGAAGACTGGAGTAATGATGCTGAAAATTTAGTTTTGATCACAGAAATAAATTACATTTTCCAATATTTTAAAATTGATAACAAATCCAGGCTTGATAAGCATACACGACTTCTTTCCCCAAAAAATAAATAAAAATAAAATAATAATAGTGTATGCTGACACAATATGAATTTCAGCTATGTAAGTGGGATAATTTAATCAAAATTCACAACACATCGCAAACGGTGTTATTTTTATTATCATTTGTATACTATTATTGTTTTGTTAATATTTCGATTTGTTTTTATATTTCTTTGTTTTGACTTTAGTTAAAGCTTTAGTAATTGTTAATATTTTCTGTAATTATTTTTGAAATGTGTTTTAAATTTAATTTATTGCTTATTTAGTTTTAGTTATTTTAGTACTTAAAATATTTATTTGTAATAATTTATTTATAAGGATCTAGTGTAGTAACATAAATTTTTCCAAGTAATTTGTCAAGGGGAAGATTCTCAGCAAACAACGTGAATTTTGATCTGGAATAAAAATAAATTTTTTTAAAAAGTTCCTTTTTGCCAGTTTAGCAGTTGTGAAGATCATAATATTATTGGCAATTCACATGTAAAATACTAGCCAATTCCAAAAGCCCCTAAACTTCCTACAATGCACGATATATGCATGTCAGAGGAATTTTGTATTTTTTTTAAATGCCAAACAACAACGTGCTCAAATCAAAAACTTTAATGGAATTGCAGGGGCTTCTCACAATCGGAGCAGTTGAATTCTGGGAAGGAGTTGAGCTCCAAGCTGACGGGCTGCTGCCTCCATCTGTTTCCTCTCTCAGCGCTGCCTAGATGAGCCCTCATGCCAGTTTGACAGGGGACACCGTTTCTGCCGCCAGTGGTCAGATGAGAACACTTTAGGAAAGAGAAGAGGAGATGATGGAGAGTTGATATGGGTCTGGATGAGAGGAAACTGCCATTTGAGGACTTATGTCATTACCTGTGCAGCTTTTTGGTTTAGAGGTGCATTATGATGGATTCTCTTGGACCAGGAGCCACAATCAAAAACTATATGTCTGAATATTCTCAGATTTGAATCAGTGTTGATTACACAATGTTTGAAAGTGGACTACATGGTTTATTAGTGGATGTCAGTCCATTCTATATATGTTTATGTAAATGGTAGTGCCTCATTTTCACACACTTAAATATATTATGCGGAAAGATCCAATGTGCCATGCTGTGAGAATATTTATTTTGCTTAAACATTTGTGAGAGGAAAAATGATATAGATGTAATGTTACACATGTGGCCAAAAAGATAATGATATACTGATCTTTCAAGCTTATCTGCATCTTAGCTCTTAAGATGCTTAGCTCTTCAAAAGACCATTTCATCCATTAAATGTCAAATAAACGTTAAAATATATTAAAATATCTGAGAATGCACACTATAAAACTTTAACTTTTCGAAGCTGTAAATGATTACTTGAGTAGGTTTTACAAGTAATTACTATTTCAGTCTTTATACTTCAAAATTTCATGTTAAAATCAATGTGGTGTTTGCCATTTCTTTGTAATTAATTGTGACATTTACTAGCAATTACGTCAATTTCAAATTATATGTGAAATATACAAATATTAACATTCTAATATCACAGTTATGCTGTTCACAAACACACGAAGACAGATAAGGTTTTTAAAGTCTTCAATCCAACTCACAGGTAATCCAACACAGGGTATTCCAACACACAGGGTAGTATAAACACAGATGCTGGCAAAACCGGACCAGCTAGAGCTGAACACAGGAACTTCAATACACAGACCAAACAAGGATAATTAACTACACACAACTGAACAGAATGACGCAATTAACTCAGTGAAGGGGAACAGTGCATGAGGAACACAGAAGAAACAGAACAGAAAAAGTCCAAACTGAATGACTTGTGACAACTAAACACATTTTTACAATCATCTTGTAATATTCTGCAAGCTCATGCAATTTGTTTGACGTCAAGCTAAACATGTTTCCAAATTAGCAAACGGAATATTATCAAACCTCATTACACTGTTAATTACCTGATCAAATATTTTCTGTACATAGCGTTCACCTGAAAGCAAAATACAAGAACATTATCACATATTCCTTAATATGTTAATTTCAACAAATTATCTCACTTCAGATTTCAGTGGATTTGTTCTGATGTCATCTGAGGCTAACTTGATCTTTTTACGGGTTTAAATAACCAAACCAAATTTCTTATGTACTAATTACACTCTAAAAAATGCTGGGGTCTTTCAATCCAACTTTGGGTCAAATAAGGACTAACCCAACCATTGGGTTACATTTTTTAATTAAATTTTTAACCCAAAAGTTGGGTTAGTCTATATTTGTATATATTTCTATATAAGTTGGGTTGAAACAACCCAGCATTTTTTAGAGTGTAGCTTGCAGCTCTTTGTCTGTTCGTGTAACAGTTACCTGTCAGTCAAATTATGTTCTCTTTTAATATATACGGTCACACTTGTTCTTATTACAGTAATTTAATAGGTATTCTCTAAGGTGAATACTTTTCTCTGCTTCCGCTATTAGACTGTATTAACCTTAGATTGGCAGCCTGGAAAGAGACAATGGTGATGAAAAAAAAAAAATGGAATACAAAAAAGTTCAATTATGCTCATGAATACATTACTGGCCTTTTTGACAGGATGATGATGCTACCATTCTCACAGACAAATAAGTAAATTAAAGGGGTCTTTGTTTTATTAATTTCAAATGTTATTTCCTTGAGGTTCACTTGTAAAAACTTTTTACCCTTAGTGCTGTGTCTCCTTTAAAACGTACCATTTACTGGTTAAGATTGGCTAAAGTCACTGCATCTGAAAAATATTTTATTTTTGCTAAAAATCACAAACTTCACAAAATCAAAATCACAAAAATCATATGTCCATAAACTCATAGAAAATAACCAAAACAATCCAAGGTTTTTATTTAGCACAGTGGCTAGATTAACAAATAACCAGACGCCACCCGATCTAAATATTCCCTCACAGTTTAATAGTAATGACTTTATGAACTTCTTCACTGATAAAATAGATAACATCCGAAATACAATAACAAATGTAGATTCTACAGCTTATAATACTTCAGCTTCATTCATCGCACCAAAAGATAAACTGCAGTGCTTTACAGCTATAGGACAGGAAGAGCTAAATAAACTTATCACTGCATCTAAACCAACAACATGCCTGTTAGATCCTGTACCCACTAAATTATTGAAAGAGTTGTTACCTGTAGCAGAAGAACCGCTTCTCAATATTATTAACTCGTCGTTGTCTTTAGGTCACGTCCCAAAACCATTCAAGCTGGCGGTTATTAAGCCTCTTATTAAGAAACCACAACTAGATCCTAGTGAACTGGCTAATTACAGACCCATTTCAAATCTTCATTTTATTTCTAACATTTTAGAAAAAGTTGTGTCTGCTCAATTGTGCTCCAACCTGCAAAAAAATTATCTCTATGAAGAATTTCAGTCAGGTTTCAGGCCCCATAGCACATAAACTGCACATGTTAAAATTACAAATGACTTGCTTCTTGCGTCAGACCAAGGCTGTGTCTCATTGCTAGTTTTACTTGATCTTAGTGCTGCATTCGATACTATAGATCATGACATACTCATAGATCGATTACAAAACTATACAGGTATTCAAGGGCAGGCTTTAAGATGGTTTAGATCCTACCTGTCCGATCGCTACCACCTTGTTCATTTAAATGGGGAGTCATCTCAATTATCACCAGTAAAATATGGAGTGCCACAAGGATCTGTCCTAGGTCCTCTGCTATTTTCGATATACATGTTGCCACTTGGTAATATTATTAGGAAATACGGGATTAGTTTCCACTGTTATGCCGATGATACTCAACTATATATCTCAACAAGACCAGATGAAACTTCTAAATTATCTAAGCTAACGGAGTGTGTTAAAAATGTAAAAGAATGGATGACCAATAATTTTCTCCTATTAAATTCGGATAAGACATAGATATTACTTATTGGACCAAAAGACAGTACACCGAATCTCGTGGATTATAATTTGCAACTAGACGGATGTACGGTTACTTCCTCTACAGTCAAACATCTGGGTGTTATATTAGATAGCAACTTGTCTTTTGAAAATCATATTTCCCATGTTACAAAAACGGCATTCTTCCATCTTAGAAACATTGCCAAGTTACGAAACATGATACCTGTTTCTGATGCAGAAAAGCTAGTTCATGCATTCATGACCTCTAGATTGGACTATTGTAATGCACTGCTAGGTGGTTGTCCTGCATCTTCAATAAACAAGCTACAGGTCGTCCAAAATGCAGCGGCTAGAGTCCTTACCAGGTCAGGAAAATATGATCATATTACTCCAATTTTACAGTCTCTGCACTGGCTACCTATTAAGTTCCGTATCAGTTACAAAATATTATTACTTACCTATAAGGCCCTTAATGGGTTAGCTCCTGCGTACCTAACTAGTCTTCTACCATGCTACAATCTCGCTCCCTAAGGTCGCAAAACTCTGGAATTTTGGTAGTACCTTGGATAGCAAAGTCCACTAAAGTAGGTAGAGCTTTTTCGCATTTGGCTCCCAAACTCTGGAATAGCCTTCCTGATAACGTTTGGGGTTCAGACACACTCTCTCTGTTTAAATCTAGATTAAAGACACATCTCTTTGACCAAGCATTCAAATAATGCATCTCATAATCTTGTACTGCAGTTATATCTGATCAAATGCACATTATTATTCTTTAGCTTGGGTTAAACAAATACATTTTGCTTGGTTGGAACAACAGCTATGCTAATTACGTCTCTAATTGTTTTTCTGTTTCTGCCACAGGATTTATATCTTTAAAATCTTTAGGCTAAATTTAATATTGCTTTGTTCTGCTGTGGGATGCTACCTCAATATTACATTTTGCACAATTTCTCAAAAAGCTGCACTGTACTGGAAGTTGTGCTGGTCCCTGATGCTAAATGTGGTCCATTGCATGTGCTTAAATGCAAAATCATATTCATATGAAGCATATGGAATTGTTTACACATGCTTAATGTAGCTGCTGTCAGGTCCAATAGAGTTGCCATGGCTTCATCTTTCAATTAAAGTGTATTTGTGATTGTTTTCAGAACATGTGTAATGTAATTATATAGTTATGTATTTATATGACACTATGCATTTGTGCCTGTTTTAATTACAGTACATATCTTTAAAGGCCCTTTTCTTAAAATGTTTTTTTTTCTTAAAGGGATCATACGATGTTGCTAAAAAGAACATTGTTTTGTGTATTTGGTGTAATGAAATGTGTTTATTCGGTTTAAGTTTAAAAAAACATTATTTTCCACATACTGTACATTATTGTTTCTCCTCTATGCCCCGCCTTTCTGAAACGCGTCGATTTTTACAAAGCTCATCGGTCTGAAAAGCGAGGTGTGCTCTGATTGACCAGCTATCCAGTGCGTTGTGATTGGCCGAATACCTCAAGCGTGTGACGGAAATGTTACACCCCTTACCATATTGTGTTGCCGTGTCCCGGCCAGAGCGAAGAGACAAAAACATTAAAACCTATTATAAACGAGGCATTTGTTGCATCCAGTGGGGACATAATTACGGACTATAATGATTTATACTGTCTTTTTACGCGTTGCATTGCATCGCGCCGTATAAACATAAAACCATGTCTGCATTTGTGATCGGAGAAATGACAAACAACAAGGCTACTCTACACTGCTCAAAACTTGCATTTGAATCATCAGTGGCAAATCCTTTAAATATGAAAAACGTACTTACAGTCTATGAGTCAGAACAGCCGGCATTGTAGTCTAGAGTGAGTGGAGGCCGGGGGCTAGCGTGAGCGGCGGCCGGCGGGCTTGCGGCAACCACACGTGACGACCCTGGGCTGGACTCCGCTCCATCCACGGTGAAAGCCGATCCGGCGATCCACAGCGCGAAGTTGATGTATTTCCTCAGCGACCAGCACGGATCAGCTCTAGGCATGACAAAGCAGATATCGTCCTCTTTTGGAAGGCCAAACAAAGTAGTTTCGCTTTCACAATGAAACACACGGCAACAACAATACTACAGTGATAATCAAAGTTACGCCTTCTTTCTTTGCGTGAAAATTTGGGCGGTGTTACGAAAATCTTCCCACATCGTGACGTAGACATGGGGACATGTTAGAACGAGCCATTTTAGGTAGGTGCGGTTAACTCTTAACTTTTATAAAGAATATCTATTTGGATTTGAGACTTTAGTCTTTGCAACTTTACAGATCTTCTTTATGAACCAAGAGCTTGTAACACTCCAAAGAGAAAAGAAAAATTGATATTGCATCATATGACCCCTTTAACTTCAGTAGCACTTACAGTTCATACAGCTAACTTTTCAGTTTTATTCCTATCTATATTCTGAATTATTTTACTGAGATGTTTGTTCATCTACTATATCATTTGATTGATTTATAAAATTGTATTCCTGATTGATTGATTAACTGAGTGTTGGCTGCAATATTTTCTGATTTATGGTGTGATAAAAAGAGATATCCAAAATTCCCTTTGTGAAAAAAGTCAACAGAACGAAAGATTTCAGTTCTGGAAAGGTATTTATGTAAATTAGTGCATATTTTATAAGATAATACGCCATTTGCATATTTAAACATAACATTTGGAAAACTTGTAATACAAAATAATTGCCTTAATGTACTGTGATTAATCAGCTTTGAACATATAGTGATATCTATGAGGGATATCTATTCACCTGTAGTGTCAGCATTATATGTAATTATTAGGCACATGGGCAGGAAACCAGGTTATACAACCCTACAATAAATAGACTGGAAAAAGCGGAAAGTGCTGTAAATATTCCTCTATAATTGGCTAACTTGAAATAGGTCTACAGGGCAAGTATCTGTGGGGCTCAGGGATGTTGAGATTTCATTTTCAGTGTTTTGCAGCCACTTTGTGAGATGTAGATTTAAAGCTCATTAGTGCTTTAGGTTATCCTCTTAAGCCACAGACGAGAGAGCCAGCATCGCCTGACTAAATCATTCCCATCCTCATGCTTCACAGTGCTTTATCATTAGCTACAAAAAGCAGATTAATATTTCATCAGATGTGACATCAGGGGAAGCCTCCAGCATAGCGGTGATATCTTATTCTAACCGCTTTAGCTGTAAGGTGTCGGTCTGCACAGCCTTAAGCTATGATGGATGGACCGAGAAGGGAAGTGGCTCAACCGTTGTGATTATTATTGTAGTTTCTCCATTTTTCTTAAAGAGATCATTCATTTTTGACTCGTACAGGTGTAGTAATTGAATTTACAATGGGCCCTGGCTTTGTGACGCTGTGAAAATCAATGAAACAGATGCACATCCCTTACCTTTAAACTCTCTGATTTCTGACATCTTCAAAAAACTTTTCTAAAGAGACTAGGTTTTACTGTCACCTTATTTGAAATGTCAAAGAGTGCATCAGATCTGCAGTTGAAATGTTTCCACAGTTTACTGAATACAAGGATGGCAAAAATTGCAAGTTTGCTGCAAGTAGGGAAATTGAGAATTAAATATTGAATTTGCATACTAAAATTGTATCTCAGACACAAATAAATATCCAAGATAAATCTACATTTATATGTCCTTGAGACCTGAGAATGACATTACAATTTTAAGGACTCTTTGTCTAGACTTGGTGAATTCTTTTAGTACAAGACTTGCAACTCTAGTGTCACTCAGATGTTGTGTCATTCTGGCAGTAAACAACTATAACATCACTAATAAGCGTGTATGTTTACTGGAAACTCTCTGAAGGCCATGCTGGTCAGACAGGGATGAGAAATGCATCTGCCTTATATGACATTTAAGCTTGGCTGAGCCCAACCAATCCTTTTCTATCTCCCTCTCTTCCTCTTAGCAATGTACACACTCAGTTCACATTTTATACATGCTCTTAAATCATTTAAAAACATTGTACTGCTTGTGCAGCCTTTATTTCTTCCCCAAATCCAGTTTGAGGTTATTTTGCAGGTATGTCTTTTGTTTCATTAAGTTAATTGGCTTGTTTCTATGCAGCATCCTAACCTCCATCGGACCTCATAAGTGACTGAACTGATGTACATTAAATAGGCAGCTACTCTGTACAACATTGTGCTTTCTGTTGTGTAATAGTGCTGCACCTATATGGTAAATAAAGTAAATTCTGGGCTGCATTGCATAGTTCTTTTCATTTTGAACACACAATTTATAAAACGGTTATCGGGAGAAGTATTACAAACTTCACTGTCATGCATTGAAAATTATTATTAGCTAAGTTATTGCCTGTTTATTAGCACTTATAAAGCACATATTCTGCATGACCATATTCTACATACCTAATCCTACCCAATACCGAAACTTATCAATAACCTTACTTGTCACGGGTCAGGGTGCCCTCTGGCTCACTCTGCTGTCTGTGTGTCATGTCTTTTTCGGCAGCTTGTGATCGGTGCAATCAGCGCTGATCTGGCAGTGGGGCTGCGCGGGTCACTGGCTGCCTCTACCCCACCTGTTGCTTATTACCCTTTCCTTTATATTCCTCTTCCATCTAGTTCTTGTTGTGAGTAGATTGTTTTGTGTTCTGGTTGTGTCATTCTCAGATGTTACACTCACCTCTGTCTTCCCTGCTCCCAGGACGCATAGAGAGAAGGACTTCATCTCTCTGCCACACTCAACTCTCAGGTTGTTGGTCCTGGGCGAGCGCTGAGTCTTGGGCGATCTTCTAATCCCTTGGTCCGCATCACACTGCCGATCGAAGTTGGATTACCCCCAGAGACTGGCTCGCTATTTTGGTTACAGTTTTATTTGTTACTGTATAAAGAAAAAAAGTGTAATTGATAACCAATCACCATCACTATTTTTTTTATTTATTGCTAAATGTCAAAAAGCAGTACCCAAGTAATCTAAATGACAGAGAAGTCTGTTCCATTTTTTTTTTGTGAGGTACAGAGCAAAATTAAGTTGTTAAATGCTACAAATGTCCTCCTGATCCACTCCATGAAGGTGTGCATTTATCATTTAAGTCACACAGAACAGAATGAAATTATATAATTGCAAATAAAGTAAATGAGTCAGTAGCCTTAAATAATTGCAGTTGAAAACATATCTCCTTTATCAAAAATAAAATAATAAAAAAATTATTAGTTCTATAATTCAATATACATAAAAAAGGATGTGTAAATATGTATATCTATAAAGTAGTTCATATGTAAATAACTGAACAAACTAGCTGTGAATGTTAGCTATCATTCCTGAGGTAAATGTAACATTAGGTGACAAGATGTTTACATCGTTGACGTCTTTCAGTGGTTGATCTACTGATTGAATGATTACATAAATGATGATACATGTCAGCCAGTTGGACTGCATCTTTCACAATCACCTCTGATGTTCATATTTTTCTTGATAAATATAACTTGTAAAAATGAGGAAAGCTGATCGGAGAGAAAGTGCTGTGCCGTGGTCCCATTTTAACTGACTATCCTGCTCTGAAAGATAAGACTATAGTAAATCACTAGGTGATGTGTCACACTACATTAAAGAGCATCACAATATTTATTGTTTGATTTTTTTTTTATAGAATTGACAATTTGATAGTTTATTTTATGATAAATAATGCTGATGTTTTTTTGCTGCCTAGTATTGCATTTTTGCATGTAACACATCACACACACACACACACATTGGCATGATATATAACTAATCACCCTATTATTGCCACTAAGAAACAACTGCCCAAAGACCCCTCCATCTCCCAAATATCAAATTAAAAGAAGACAGAGAATGAAAAAATACAAAATGCTGTGATGTGTGTAGATGTATTTTTTGGTTACACTTTACTTGAAGGTTTGCTGCCTAGTATTGCATTTTTGCATGTAACACATCACACACACACACACACATTGGCATGATATATAACTAATCACCCTATTATTGCCACTAAGAAACAACTGCCCAAAGACCCCTCCATCTCCCAAATATCAAATTAAAAGAAGACAGAGAATGAAAAAATACAAAAGGCTGTGATGTGTGTAGATGTATTTTTTGGTTACACTTTACTTGGAAGGGGTGTGCATAAGACTGACATGACACCTACATAATCAT
>NW_015506284.1:56441-58020 GCF_001515645.1 Sinocyclocheilus grahami
TCATGAATATGAAGGTTTTTTTATGCATGTTTATGACAACTGTCATTAAGTGTCATTCGCTCAGTTATGTAATTTTTAATGCAAAGATGACATTGTTTGAGATGTCTTTGTTATGGGCTATGGTTAGGGGTAGGGGTAGGTTAGGTTTAGGTCAAATAATGTCATATTTGCATTAAAAATGACATAACTGAGCGAATGACACTTAATGACAGTTGTCATAAACGTGCATAAAACCTCCTTCATATTCATGACATGTGTCATGTCATGATTATGAAGGTGTCATGTCAGTCTTATGCACACCCCTTCAAGTAAAGTGTTACCTTTTTTTTTTTAGAACCAAGCGGTTAGTTAAATGAGGCATATTGTGGAGGTTGGTGAAAGAAGAAGCAGGACGCAAAATTATGGTGATGATGGCCATCTTCTAGCTGTTGTTTGACAACAGAGCAAGGGTAAGAAATGGGCCATCTCTGCAAATCTTGATTTACAGTTTAACCATCACCTTACAAGCAGAACTCTGGATTCTGCTGCCTTCCCCTTGTTATGTAAGTAAAAAAAAGTGTAGTAATAAAAGTGTATCATTTATGTGGGGGGGGGGTAATATTGGTAAATCTCTTTTGCTTACCAAGGCTGCATTTATTTGGTCAAAGATACAGTATCTGTCACGAATCCGGTCTATAAACTTCCGTTCTCTCCCCACCAGAGGTCACCCGCTCTCTACATGGACTCTCACACTACACAGACTGTTACACATCACCCTGGACTACATTTCCCATGCTCCATTGCACTAATCACAAGCTCACCTGAAACCAATCACACACAGCTACTACCAATAACACACTTTTAGCGTCTGCGTAGAATCATGCATGATCTTTGGGGTGTTTATGGCTTAAGAGACCCTTTTAGCCTTTTGACATTTGCATATAAATTACAGTTCTGGTCAGAGACTTTACGTTTGTATAGGGGTTTTAAATTGCCAAATGGTTCCTCGCTGTCAAGGAGATTCTAACCAGCCCCCACTATCATCTCCCCCATCTGACTTCAAACACGGTCCCAAAGAGCTGTAAATGACCCCAATGGGAACCAGAAGTAAAAACTTCCAACTGACTCCTCACGAACTCATCAAAAGACCTCCGTTATCTACCGCATCCGGACTCTTCTTCAGCAATCGAAACCAATGCAAGTAACCGCTTAAAATTATTTAGATGCGTGTTTAAGTTTCAGTCCATTTTAAGGTGATTTTTGGATTCTCTCATGATTTTCAAAGGTTGTGGTTAAGTGATGTGAAATACTGCCATTCTTTTCTATTCTCTCTCTTTTTCTTACTTTGTTTCATTCTGTGTATATATGTTTTAGTTAGTTATATGTTAGATATAGTTTCATTTATTAAATCCCTTATATTCACAACGGATTGCCTCTGTTTGCTGCTCACAGTTCCAAGTCAATGAATGTTTGAACCCTTGCTACATTTTGCTAGATTACTGCGAGCACTGCACAAAGAAGGACAGTTTATTGTTCCGTGGCCAGAAAAATAAACATTCCTTGAATTGATAAATGATTATATTGTCTGCTCGGTGGACGG
>NW_015506284.1:58149-58853 GCF_001515645.1 Sinocyclocheilus grahami
ATCTCACAATGTTTACATATGAATAAAAACCTACATTAAAATCTGTCATATAAATTGGTCTCTTCATTAGAAATTAGCCTACAGATTTTTTATAATATTAAAAATATCTGTATGACAGTATATTCTGCAGTTCTTCCATGTTGTACCGAATATTTATACTTTTCAAATTATCACATTCGAAGTTAGAAATTCAAATATTGTGACAAAATTAATTTTGTAGGGTGCCACAAATTTGTTAAAATTTCCAAAGGGTGCCGCGACTAAAGAAAGGTTGGGAAACACTGATTTAGAAGACTAAAACCAAACAAAGTTAAGTCTGACACAGAGAAAGGGACCGATGGCCGGCCTTTATTTAAATTTATGTGTGTGTACTTCTAACATGTTTGGTTGGTAAAATAAATGTTGTAAATTCAAATCAGAGCGTCTTCCGTGTATGGAATGGATGTATTCTTGAGTCTATAAGGTAACAATAATATAATAAGATAACCTTGTTTGAACTGGGTTTGTTTAAAATAAAATTTTGGTTTTGTCTATACTACTAGGTACTTATACTATATTGACTGGGTTAAATAGAACTGCATTTCTAAAAAGAGACTAAAATACAATTTTCATTGACTAAAATGACTAAATGTCATCAGTTTCCGTCGACTAAAACTAGAGGAAAATAGTCATGGATAATTCTGACTAAAATAAGACTAAAATGC
>NW_015506284.1:78515-80455 GCF_001515645.1 Sinocyclocheilus grahami
CTAAAAAGAGACTAAAATACAATTTTCATTGACTAAAATGACTAAATGTCATCAGTTTTCGTCGACTAAAACTAGACGAAAATAGTCATGGATAATTCGGACTAAAATAAGACTAAAATGCTCAGACTTTTAGTTGACTAAAACTTGACTTGACTAAAAAGAGTATGAACGTGACTAAAACGAATAAAAACTAAAATGACAGCTTCACACAAAGACTAGACTAAAACTAAAATGAAAACAGGCCGCCAAAAAGAACACTACTGTCGTCTGACTCAAGCCCGTTTAGGATTGCTCTTTTGTCTTGCCTGTGCCATACCTGTTTGCTGTTGTTCGACCCTGCCTGTGTTTTTGACTATGTTTATTAATACAAGCTTGCACATGGATCCGCACACCTCTCATCTCGTCAGCCCCATAACAGTAACATTGTGAAATGTTACATATTTACATTGTAAAATGCAATTTATTGCTGTGAATTTTCATCATCATGTATATTCCAGTCTTCAATGATACATGATCCTTCAGAAATCATTCTAATATTTTCTAATAAATATTTCTGATTTCTAATAAATATTTCTGATTGTTAACATTGCTGAAAATAGTATTTGCTTTTTATATTTTGATGAAAACCGTGATATATATATATATATATAATTTTTTTCAGAAAATGTGAATTTTGGTGAACAGAAAGTTCAAAAGAACAGCATTCATTTGAATTAGAAATCGTATGTAACATTGTCAGTGTGTTTACTGTGACTTTTGAATTTAATGTGTCTTTGCTGTATGGAAGTATACATTTATTTAAAAAGTATTAATTTCTCTCTAGGTATTGTATACCTCTTAGTTGTTGAACATGACAATAGCTGTATGTCTGCAGGCTCAGCAAATGCTAAAGCCGGTTCTGGTTACAGCAAACTAATTTACATAGACAAAGAGCCTCCTACTACAGCAAGTGTTCACCATTAATTATGCCCAGCCTGATTTAAAAATTTCAAAAGATGAAACAAAGACTTGCCCCATCCTGTAGCAGCTGCATTGTGAGGACTGACGCTTGAATCAGAGTAAGTGCCTCCTATCACCTGATTCTAATGCTGTACGGTGTAGTTCAATGCCCTTGGCTAAATGTAGAGTGTAAAGAGGAACCGATCCTGAGTGGCTGGGCTGATAAGAGCCATCTCACTCACTCGCTCTTAGTCAGGGATTCACAGTCTCTCCCTCAGCCAAGAGCTTTCTGTTCAGAGGACTCAAATGAACCACATCATTAATGAAGGTTAGTGCCAAGGGCATGCCTTGTTTAGATTATTTTAAAACCCTGTCTTTGACCGCAGACTCGTGCCTACTGTAACCCGCCACACTATTATCCCAGTGTGGCAGAGTTTGTCATGCGATGTTTAAAATTGCCTGATGGAGGTGTGGAAAAACATGTTTTCTTTGCGGAGTTAACTGAGCGCAGCAGAAAGTAAGACGTTTTCAGGGCATCGTGAGACTGTAAGTTGGTGTGTTTTCTCTTCAGTTTGACATTCTGCTCTGTTTCCATCAGCTCTCTGACCCGGCTGACCCCGCCGGAGGCTGTTTCTCCGTCGGCACTGGTTGAGACTGCGAGCCCCTCTAAGACTCCATCATCCAGAAAGACTACTGTTCATGAATTTACACAGGTGCTGGCAGTGGCTGTGTGCAGTGTCTGCACATGCTGCTTAGCAGCAGGGGTGGGCGAAATATGAGTTGAAAGAGTAAACCAATAGAAACATATAAAGTGGTAGAGCCTTGAAAAGCAGCTTGAAAAAACCTTTCTGTTGTTATGCACCATGCCATAGAGAATAATGATTCTAATCATTTTACATTCAGGTTTAATGCATGGCAATCGGCTGAGAAAATTATATTCTGTAATTATCAAATACAATGGTTTGTTAACAGCGAGAATTGGACCTTAAAATAAAGTGTGA
>NW_015506284.1:80550-122576 GCF_001515645.1 Sinocyclocheilus grahami
CAGTTGTAAGTGACCTTTTCATAAAACATGACCAATAATTATACATAGACAATACACACACCAACAGTTTAACACACATGACACTAAAATAATGCAATAAACATCAAATAAATAAAAGACCACATAAAATGTAAAACACATAATTCGTTTAAATAAAAAATATATAATCAAATATAATGTGATGTATCACATAGCAACTTCCGAGAATATCCTTGTACTGTAAATTATATAGTAATTCAGTCTTTACTTGCAAAATACCAAAAATTGGTTTTATTATTTTACATTAAAATGATATATAATGCAATGTAAATCCATTTAGTTTGTCACTGTATATGGTAAGTTAACTTACAGTATTTTATGTTTTAACCAAGTTTCCTTTTCTGTCAAAATTACAAACTTTTATTTTTTTGAGGTATAAACTCTTAGGTATTTTTTCTTCAGTATTGGACTTTCTAACTCGCACTTGCGATTTTATATCTCGCAATTCTCAGAATTTTGAGATATAAACTTGCAATTGCGAGAATCAAAAGTCACAGTTACTTTGTTTTATTTTGTGTTCAGTCCCGGAAACGAGCTTCCATACAACTTTAACCACAGCCATGCACAATTAACAAAATGTATAGTCTTTCTGGGGGAAAAAAATGTTTTACTGAATGAGCTTGACAGGTTTTATTTTCGGATCCATTTTAATAAATGTAGCCATTTATTGAAGGCTATGGCGTTTATTCTACTACGGTTTGTGAGGACACCAGTTGCGATAATATTTTTTCCACCACTAGGGTAATCAAACCACTAAGTGGCACACTTTAAAAATTAACCCAGTGCCTGTATCGGGGCGCGTGATCGCAATATCCATCACTCTCTAGAGGGCAAAGGCAGACCCAAAGAGTTAAAGAACTGTATGGAACCGCTTCATACTTTTAACTTCTCCTCAGCAAGCCTGTCACTCATAACCTTATTATCCCCAGAACAGGCGATTCCCCGAGTGACTCCAGCACAGTTCCCTGACTCTGCGTGGTTGATGTTATTGCTTCAACAGGCGGCTGTGAAGAACTCTCGCCTTGAAGCCAAGGAGGCTGCAAAGGCACAACAAGCGTTGATAGATCACTGTTTCCCATTCTGCGCGCTAGTTCTATAACAGCACACTCCTCTGAATGCACGTGTGTTTCTCTGAGGTATTTATGTTGATGCTGAATGCATACCGCCATACCAGTCACCCATAAAACATCTTTAAGCAAGCTGTCGCTTCTTTAGAGGGAGATTGCACTCTGTATTTCCTGGAAATGAAAATAAAGCCTGTCTGTGCAATTGAAAACTCATGATGTAATTCTCTAGCAAGCGGAGTAAGAGAAAGCATAGCATATAACCGGAAGTCCCTGATGCCACATTGCAAAAGGTGGAAATATTGGAATTATTTTCATCCGCATTGATGCATTTGGCAGATGCTTTAATTCAAAGTGATTTACAATGCATTCAAGGAATACATTTATCAGTGTGTCTGCATTCTTTGGGAATTAAACCCACCATCTCGGTGTTGCTGGCGCATGATCAGTACTTTCTTGTAGTCTCTTTGCTATTTTATTTGCCAAACAATTTTCTAAATCTGCATTTTTGTCTTGTTTTCCAGTACAAATATTTAAACATCCTTTTTTAAAATGAATTGACATGCAAAGAAGCAAAACATATTACAGGTGCATGTATTATGTAAAATATCATACTGATTTATTTTCAGTAATATACCTTTAATTACATTTATTGATCTCATAACATTATTGGCCAACTTCATAATGCTTAAAATAAGAAAAAATAATTTGGCCAGTAGGGTAAGAAAACTAATTAGCATTTAGTCTTAATATACATCAAATTCTGCTTCTCGGTTATTAGCTTTTGTTTTAAGGATGTTTGGATATTGTTATAGAGACACCAAGACAAAAACACCAATTAAGAAAATGGTGTTTTGCAGTGACTCAGAACTGATGTTGAGATGTACTTACATCTGTGTTAATTTCCACCCCATTGTCTAATATATGTCAAAAAGGTTGTATCCGTGGGGAACATCTTGTTCATCCATTGATTACCCACTGGTTTGGGATAATAATCATTACCAAGGCAAGGCTGACTGGTGCCTGAGCCGGAGGCCATTAGTATCTCATTTTGGCCTGGAGGTGTGAGCAATGGAAATCTATGAATTCAGTGGACCTCATCTGAGTTAAACCAGCCACGAGTGATTTTTTTCTGTTCTTTACGATTTCTGCATCTCAAAAGCTTATGGTATGCATCTTAGCAGGGTCAGAAATTAATGGGTGCTTGGGGGGAAAATGCAACAAAAATGTCCCCCAAACTCAAGGTAAATTAACAAAAAATGTAACAAAATCTGTTATGAAAGTGTCGATTGCAGCATTAGATTTAGGGGGTCTTTACATGAAAATGTTTTATGCATTTTGGCCGTTCATTACATGGCAACAGTGTTTTGGGATTCTGGGGGAAAAAAATGTTTTACTGAATGAGCTTGACAGGTTTTATTTTCGGATCCATTTTAATAAATGTAGCCATTTATTGAAGGCTATGGCGTTTATTCTACTACGGTTTGTGAGGACACCAGTTGCGATAATATTTTTTCCACCACTAGGGTAATCAAACCACTAAGTGGCACACTTTAAAAATTAACCCAGTGCCTGTATCGGGGCGCGTGATCGCAATATCCATCACTCTCTAGAGGGCAAAGGCAGACCCAAAGAGTTAAAGAACTGTATGGAACCGCTTCATACTTTTAACTTCTCCTCAGCAAGCCTGTCACTCATAACCTTATTATCCCCAGAACAGGCGATTCCCCGAGTGACTCCAGCACAGTTCCCTGACTCTGCGTGGTTGATGTTATTGCTTCAACAGGCGGCTGTGAAGAACTCTCGCCTTGAAGCCAAGGAGGCTGCAAAGGCACAACAAGCGTTGATAGATCACTGTTTCCCATTCTGCGCGCTAGTTCTATAACAGCACACTCCTCTGAATGCACGTGTGTTTCTCTGAGGTATTTATGTTGATGCTGAATGCATACCGCCATACCAGTCACCCATAAAACATCTTTAAGCAAGCTGTCGCTTCTTTAGAGGGAGATTGCACTCTGTATTTCCTGGAAATGAAAATAAAGCCTGTCTGTGCAATTGAAAACTCATGATGTAATTCTCTAGCAAGCGGAGTAAGAGAAAGCATAGCATATAACCGGAAGTCCCTGATGCCACATTGCAAAAGGTGGAAATATTGGAATTATTTTCATCCGCATTGATGCATTTGGCAGATGCTTTAATTCAAAGTGATTTACAATGCATTCAAGGAATACATTTATCAGTGTGTCTGCATTCTTTGGGAATTAAACCCACCATCTCGGTGTTGCTGGCGCATGATCAGCACTTTCTTGTAGTCTCTTTGCTGTTTTATTTGCCAAACAATTTTCTAAATCTGCATTTTTGTCTTGTTTTCCAGTACAAATATTTAAACATCCTTTTTTAAAATGAATTGACATGCAAAGAAGCAAACCATATTACAGGTGCATGTATTATGTAAAATATCATACTGATTTATTTTCAGTAATATACCTTTAATTACATTTATTGTTCTCATAACATTATTGGCCAACTTCATAATGCTTAAAATAAGAAATTATTTGGCCAGTAGGGTAAGAAAACTAATTAGCATTTAGTCTTAATATACATCAAATTCTGCTTCTCGGTTATTAGCTTTTGTTTTAAGGATGTTTGGATATTGTTATAGAGACACCAAGACAAAAACACCAATTAAGAAAATGGTGTTTTGCAGTGACTCAGAACTGATGTTGAGATGTACTTACATCTGTGTTAATTTCCACCCCATTGTCTAATATATGTCAAAAAGGTTGTATCCGTGGGGAACATCTTGTTCATCCATTGATTACCCACTGGTTTGGGATAATAATCATTACCAAGGCAAGGCTGACTGGTGCCTGAGCCGGAGGCCATTAGTATCTCATTTTGGCCTGGAGGTGTGAGCAATGGAAATCTATGAATTCAGTGGACCTCATCTGAGTTAAACCAGCCACGAGTGATTTTTTTCTGTTCTTTACGATTTCTGCATCTCAAAAGCTTATGGTATGCATCTTAGCAGGGTCAGAAATTAATGGGTGCTTGGGGGGAAAATGCAACAAAAATGTCCCCCAAACTCAAGGTAAATTAACAAAAAATGTAACAAAATCTGTTATGAAAGTGTCGATTGCAGCATTAGATTTAGGGGGTCTTTACATGAAAATGTTTTATGCATTTTGGCCGTTCATTACATGGCAACAGTGTTTTGGGAGCCTGAAAATGCAAACCTTTGAAAATGGGTTTCAAAGTGTAGGTTTTTGCAGCATTGAGCATTAAAACCAATAGCACGTGTATCTGTTGAGTGCATGAATGGAATGGCCAATCAGAGGCATTTAAACGAGTCACGGGTGATGAAATCCACAGAAAACATCAGATTTTGTTTCAGTGCACACGCTCACTGAATGAATTCTGTGCTTTAGTGGTTTCTCTCATCATACACAACAAAGTGCGGATACAATGTAAGTAAGAGAATCATTTGACAATGTAAACAGCTTCGGTGATTGTAACAGGAGTTTTTGTGACAGTGCAGAACTCATGCTAGACTGAAGTCATGGACCACTTCAGTGATGGGGAATGATTTCTGCTGGCTTTCTAATGTATTCCCAATTTGAATAGCTGTTATTCTAATACATAAAAAGCGTGTAACCAATTTATAAATGGCTCTTGATTTGTATGTGTGGGCGAAATATGAGTTGAAAGAGTAAACCAATAGAAACATATAAAGTGGTAGAGTCTTGAAAAGCAGCTTGAAAAAACCTTTCTGTTGTTATGCACCATGCCATAGAGAATAATGATTCTAATCATTTTACATTCAGGTTTAATGCATGGCAATCGGCTGAGAAAATTATATTCTGTAATTATCAAATACAATGGTTTGTTAACAGCGAGAATTGGACCTTAAAATAAAGTGTGACGTAATGCTTTAAGTATTATGAATAACTGTATATTTTACAACTTACAACTATTTATTTCATTACGTATTATAACCACTATACTTGAATTACCAAAATTTGCTTTTTAACTTAACATGTACAGTTATCCATCATAATAATACAGTTGTAAGTGACCTTTTCATAAAACATGACCAATAATTATACATAGACAATACACACACCAACAGTTTAACACACATGACACTAAAATAATGCAATAAACATCAAATAAATAAAAGACCACATAAAATGTAAAACACATAATTCGTTTAAATAAAAAATATATAATCAAATATAATGTGATGTATCACATAGCAACTTCCGAGAATATCCTTGTACTGTAAATTATATAGTAATTCAGTCTTTACTTGCAAAATACCAAAAATTGGTTTTATTATTTTACATTAAAATGATATATAATGCAATGTAAATCCATTTAGTTTGTCACTGTATATGGTAAGTTAACTTACAGTATTTTATGTTTTAACCAAGTTTCCTTTTCTGTCAAAATTACAAACTTTTATTTTTTTGAGGTATAAACTCTTAGGTATTTTTTCTTCAGTATTGGACTTTCTAACTCGCACTTGTGATTTTATATCTCGCAATTCTCAGAATTTTGAGATATAAACTTGCAATTGCGAGAATCAAAAGTCACAGTTACTTTGTTTTATTTTGTGTTCAGTCCCGGAAACGAGCTTCCATACAACTTTAACCACAGCCATGCACAATTAACAAAATGTATAGTCTTTCTGGGGGAAAAAAATGTTTTACTGAATGAGCTTGACAGGTTTTATTTTCGGATCCATTTTAATAAATGTAGCCATTTATTGAAGGCTATGGCGTTTATTCTACTACGGTTTGTGAGGACACCAGTTGCGATAATATTTTTTCCACCACTAGGGTAATCAAACCACTAAGTGGCACACTTTAAAAATTAACCCAGTGCCTGTATCGGGGCGCGTGATCGCAATATCCATCACTCTCTAGAGGGCAAAGGCAGACCCAAAGAGTTAAAGAACTGTATGGAACCGCTTCATACTTTTAACTTCTCCTCAGCAAGCCTGTCACTCATAACCTTATTATCCCCAGAACAGGCGATTCCCCGAGTGACTCCAGCACAGTTCCCTGACTCTGCGTGGTTGATGTTATTGCTTCAACAGGCGGCTGTGAAGAACTCTCGCCTTGAAGCCAAGGAGGCTGCAAAGGCACAACAAGCGTTGATAGATCACTGTTTCCCATTCTGCGCGCTAGTTCTATAACAGCACACTCCTCTGAATGCACGTGTGTTTCTCTGAGGTATTTATGTTGATGCTGAATGCATACCGCCATACCAGTCACCCATAAAACATCTTTAAGCAAGCTGTCGCTTCTTTAGAGGGAGATTGCACTCTGTATTTCCTGGAAATGAAAATAAAGCCTGTCTGTGCAATTGAAAACTCATGATGTAATTCTCTAGCAAGCGGAGTAAGAGAAAGCATAGCATATAACCGGAAGTCCCTGATGCCACATTGCAAAAGGTGGAAATATTGGAATTATTTTCATCCGCATTGATGCATTTGGCAGATGCTTTAATTCAAAGTGATTTACAATGCATTCAAGGAATACATTTATCAGTGTGTCTGCATTCTTTGGGAATTAAACCCACCATCTCGGTGTTGCTGGCGCATGATCAGTACTTTCTTGTAGTCTCTTTGCTATTTTATTTGCCAAACAATTTTCTAAATCTGCATTTTTGTCTTGTTTTCCAGTACAAATATTTAAACATCCTTTTTTAAAATGAATTGACATGCAAAGAAGCAAAACATATTACAGGTGCATGTATTATGTAAAATATCATACTGATTTATTTTCAGTAATATACCTTTAATTACATTTATTGATCTCATAACATTATTGGCCAACTTCATAATGCTTAAAATAAGAAAAAATAATTTGGCCAGTAGGGTAAGAAAACTAATTAGCATTTAGTCTTAATATACATCAAATTCTGCTTCTCGGTTATTAGCTTTTGTTTTAAGGATGTTTGGATATTGTTATAGAGACACCAAGACAAAAACACCAATTAAGAAAATGGTGTTTTGCAGTGACTCAGAACTGATGTTGAGATGTACTTACATCTGTGTTAATTTCCACCCCATTGTCTAATATATGTCAAAAAGGTTGTATCCGTGGGGAACATCTTGTTCATCCATTGATTACCCACTGGTTTGGGATAATAATCATTACCAAGGCAAGGCTGACTGGTGCCTGAGCCGGAGGCCATTAGTATCTCATTTTGGCCTGGAGGTGTGAGCAATGGAAATCTATGAATTCAGTGGACCTCATCTGAGTTAAACCAGCCACGAGTGATTTTTTTCTGTTCTTTACGATTTCTGCATCTCAAAAGCTTATGGTATGCATCTTAGCAGGGTCAGAAATTAATGGGTGCTTGGGGGGAAAATGCAACAAAAATGTCCCCCAAACTCAAGGTAAATTAACAAAAAATGTAACAAAATCTGTTATGAAAGTGTCGATTGCAGCATTAGATTTAGGGGGTCTTTACATGAAAATGTTTTATGCATTTTGGCCGTTCATTACATGGCAACAGTGTTTTGGGAGCCTGAAAATGCAAACCTTTGAAAATGGGTTTCAAAGTGTAGGTTTTTGCAGCATTGAGCATTAAAACCAATAGCACGTGTATCTGTTGAGTGCATGAATGGAATGGCCAATCAGAGGCATTTAAACGAGTCACGGGTGATGAAATCCACAGAAAACATCAGATTTTGTTTCAGTGCACACGCTCACTGAATGAATTCTGTGCTTTAGTGGTTTCTCTCATCATACACAACAAAGTGCGGATACAATGTAAGTAAGAGAATCATTTGACAATGTAAACAGCTTCGGTGATTGTAACAGGAGTTTTTGTGACAGTGCAGAACTCATGCTAGACTGAAGTCATGGACCACTTCAGTGATGGGGAATGATTTCTGCTGGCTTTCTAATGTATTCCCAATTTGAATAGCTGTTATTCTAATACATAAAAAGCGTGTAACCAATTTATAAATGGCTCTTGATTTGTATGTGTAGCCTACAAAAATATGATGAGCCATTCCCCCACACAGAAAACAAAATATTTCTATTGTGTTTCATATAGACAAGCTCAGCATTTCTACTAAACGTACACTCTCATCAATAGCTGTGCTCATATTGGTTCTTCATTAGCAGTCACGCTGCTGGATTGCAACCCAAAATTTCGGACACTGCCAGAAGTCTGTCTGTTAATTACAAAGCCAATTAATTAGCCGTCGATGAGCATGTCAGACCAAGCCATCCAAGACTGCTGATTTTGCCCTCTTACAAAATAAATATTTCTTCAACCCCAACGTTTGTCTCAGATGGCGAAATTGTGGCAAAAACATCAAGTGTGCACCTAGGTTCAGAGGCAGAGGATTCAGCAGCAGCGTGGCCAAGCCACCAGAAGAGGGCTCTACATGTCAGCAAACAGTTCGCTCTCGCTGGATAAACAGATTCCTTTCTTTCCCTGAGGGCACCTTCATCATCACCCTCCTCCTCCTGCACTGGGCAGAACAGATCCAGTATTAACAGGCAGGGCCAAGGGTGCAATGCCTTTGAATATTTCAGCGTAGTGCTGGTAGAATGGAGGCCCCGTGACCTGATAGGTGAAATAGAGGCGAGAGGTATGGAATAGATACAGTGAGTTGATGCATAAGTCAAAGAAAAAAAATGCCTGAAGGTGTGAAAATGCATGAATAGAAGATCTCAGTGCACACCCTCGTTTGCAGGTTGATGCGTGAGGTGGAATTCAAGTCAACTAGCTGACAAAATCAAATACAGAGCGGTACAAATTCAGCCAAATTTCTTCATTTAAGGTGGGTTAGTTTGACAAAACCTCATAAATCTGTTCTCAGAAACTGTCTGGAGGTTTATGAGAGGAAAAGGTATGCTTACGAAACAAAATTGTCTTCTAACATCAGTGTTAGCTTGCTAATGATAGTTACATGTAAACAAAATCCTGTTGAATTTATAGTAAAAAATAGAAGCTGTTGTTACCAGAAATTCATAAAATAATTTTTAATTGACAACAAATAAATACTCCTACACTACCATCATTATTTGTGTGTTTGTTTGTTTGTTTGTTTGTTTGTTTGTGTGTGTGTGTGTGTGTGTGTGTGTGTTTGAAGGAAGTCTCTTTTGCAGAAATACGGAAAAAAAATTATATTGTGAAATATCAGAATTTAAATTAACTGTATATTTTAAACATTAAAAAAATGCAGGCTCTTGTTCACAGATATTCATTGTGGCATTTTGCTTAGAGGCGAGAGGTATGGAATAGATACAGTGAGTTGATGCATAAGTCAAAGAAAAAAAATGCCTGAAGGTGTGAAAATGCATGAATAGAAGATCTCAGTGCACACCCTCGTTTGCAGGTTGATGCGTGAGGTGGAATTCAAGTCAACTAGCTGACAAAATCAAATACAGAGCGGTACAAATTCAGCCAAATTTCTTCATTTAAGGTGGGTTAGTTTGACAAAACCTCATAAATCTGTTCTCAGAAACTGTCTGGAGGTTTATGAGAGGAAAAGGTATGCTTACGAGACAAAATTGTCTTCTAACATCAGTGTTAGCTTGCTAATCATAGTTACATGTAAACAAAATCCTGTTGAATTTATAGTAAAAAATGGAAGCTGTTGTTACCAGAAATTCATAAAATAATTTTTAATTGACAACAAATAAATACTCCTACACTACCATCATTATTTGTGTGTTTGTTTGTTTGTTTGTTTGTGTGTGTGTGTGTGTGTGTGTGTGTGTTTGAAGGAAGTCTCTTTTGCAGAAATACGGAAAAAAAAATTATATTGTGAAATATCAGAATTTAAATTAACTGTATATTTTAAACATTAAAAAAATGCAGGCTCTTGTTCACAGACATTCATTGTGGCATTTTGCTTGAATTTTTTAAAGCTTAAAGCTGTAACTATTTCATTAATTTAAATATAATTAATACCGACCTACATGAACTACTAAAATTAGCTTTATAGACAGTTAAATGAAAATTGGCTACCAAGTTCATCAATCAGTAAATGATGGAGAAACTTCATCAGAGACTTTTATTATTTAATTTAATTTTAATTTTAATTTTATAAAAGCAACGTGTGTTTTGTGCAGGCTTTGAAAATCACATGGGACAGAATGAAACCATTATTATTTAACAAACATAATTAATCTCAAATCAGCCTGTTTTTTTCCATGAATTCAATTTTCTATGAACATCAAATGATTCAGAAACACTTGTACATTTGTAGATGCTGTCAAAATCGTTATATTGTACATTTAAGTGTCTATCCAAATCTACGAAATGTGCTGGAACCTGATTTTACCTGTGAACACCTATGAATACTAATGAGATGTGGGTTCTTTGAATGACTGATAAGCTCAGTGCACCTCTCTGCGTAGCCGCACAGATGAGACACCCACGCTATTAAAATAAATATAAGCTCTGTTAACCTTGTACTGAAGCACATGGAGTCAGGATTTTTTAGCAGTCAGACTGTTTAATGTTTTCTATTGGCAACTTATTATAACAGCAAGGCAGAATTGGACGGCATTCTATCAGTCACATTCAGTGAATGTAAAATGGCCATACTTATCAAAATGAATATTAAAATGCATCACCGCTACAGTAGCAGGCGTGCTGACAGAAATATACAGCATACAGTATGCCTATACGTCTGCGCAAAATGTGAAAGTGGATAGAAGCATCTAGAAATATATTTTTTCCAAAAATTGTTTTACTCTAAAACTGAAAATCAAAGCCATTAAGCTAAACAACGTGTGTTCCAAATTTGAGGTTGATATCTAAAAAAAAAGCTTTCAGTAAGATTTTATTTGGGTGCAGTACCAAACGTTTCCACTAGATGAAACGTATTTCCCATTAATTTCTAGTGCAGTACAGTACAAGTGTGATTGTTTTTTCAGGGCCATTTAACTTTCTCAAATCATTCTTAGATCATGTTCATGTCCACAAAATAAAAAATGAATAATAAAAAAAATTTAAAATTTAAAAAATGTAAAATTCTTAAAGAAATGTAGTTAATAATACAACCAAATAATTAGTATATCAATCATTTTTGTCACACTTTATTTTAAGGTCCAATTCTCGCTATTAACACACCATTAACTATGACATTTGCCTCAAACTTTGTTTAAGTTTTGTTAAGTTGTTAAGTTTAGGTGTTGGGTAGAATTACATTAGGGATGTAGAATGTGGTTATGCAGAATATGTGCTTTATAATTGGCATGCTAATAAGCAACTAGTTAATACTGATAGTTGGTCCCTATACCTAAAGTGTCACCATAATTTTTATTCAAATTTTGTTTTGTTCTTGGTTTTATTTGTCCCTTTGCATAATTGCTGTGTGAAGTTCAAAATAAGAAAATTAAGCAACCTTTAAATAATTCTCAAATATGACAAGAAAAGCTGCACCACTGTTTCAAGCAAATCACTCAAGTACTTAATGGCTAAGAAATTGTCATTTGACAGTATGCAATGATCCAACGTGAAAAACCAGCAATGCCCCAGACCCACCCTGGAATTATTGCGTGGAGTTTCCTTTCATAGTAGCAAAATGCTTGCGGAAAGATTTGCCATTGACCCAAGCATGGCAGAGAGAATTTAAAAGATCAAGAGGTGCAGAGAGGAGGGAATCTCGCAAGTTAATTGGCCTCCATCTCAGAAACATCCACCGATGAGTGGCTGGCTTTAAGGACCGCGCTCAAAACCCAAGGCGAAATTCAAAGCTCTCGGATTTAAAGGGAATATATATCCTAAGAGCAGAGTGGGTTGGGGATGGATGAGGTCGTATAGGCATGGATGGTGGGGATCAATAATTCACAAGAGCTCTTCTTATTAGGGGTCTCTTGACAGTCTCACGGTTGCTTATACGGTGGTCTCGGCACTGGATGAGAGGCGTCTGGCAGGGCAGTGCAGCGGAATCCCGTTGCCTTCTTCTTCGCATACTTCTTGCTTTTTCATTCATGATCACAGAAAATACAAACCCATGATTCATGTATCCTAGCTTAACATTAAGCCCTGGTCCGGAGCCCACCGTTTGTAAAGGTTGTTTCTATAAAGTACCACATGCAGCTTCTGAATTACCATGAGAGCAAGACAACTGTGTGCTTCGTAACGTGTAGTTTCTCGTTCTCGTGGTCCAAAGCGAGAGGGGAGCGATGCTTTCTAATAGTATATAATTATGCTTCAACGCTTTGAATGCTATGTAATTTTCCCTAGGTGATTATTCCAGTCTCTCTTTAAATAGCCCTAAACGTTAGCGAGATGTGTTTGAGGATTTTGTACCGTGTCCTAACAGTTTCTATACCGTCACAGAGCTTTCAGAAAGAGCACTTGCTGAATGGAGGATCTCATTTATATTCATAAGTGTTTGTACATAAAGTACGAACGCACATTTTTGTATGTTTGGATAAATACTGAAACGTGTGGAATATATATGTTGACAGTATGTAAAACAAACATGCTTTTGTGTATAAACAATATACAGCTGTTTAAAAGCCTTAACGTTTAATATTAATGCAAAGTAGCAGAAACCTTGACCTTTTTAATATCAAATGTATTTCTAAATATAATTCAGACCCAGATGGGACTAATTAAAGGTCATCTGCACTTTTTGTACCAGGGTTAGTATAAAACCTAAAACTAGAAACCATTGAAAGCATTGCTGTCACTTGAAATAAAATAAACATGAACTTAATGAAATAAAATACATAAAAACATATTTTTAGTTGCATTTCTCATTTTCATTTAGTTTAACTTGATGTATTAAACTACTACTACTACTACTACTATTTCTACTACTGCTACTAAAAAAGAAAAAAGAAAAAAAAACTGAAATAAACCAGAAAAATAAATAAAGTAAAATGCATAAACACTTACTTTTTTTTTCAGCTAGTTGCCAATTGCAATATTTCATAAAACTAATACAAACAAATACATACTGTACATATAAGGAAAATGTACTGGTAATTATGCAGTATGCAGTAAATTATGCTGTAATTTTACATGCATTTATATTGACCCTAAAACAACGTAAAGTGCAAAATTTAAAATACAGGTAAAACACCTGTAAAAAACTAATTCAAAATAATAATAAAAACTATAATACTATCTTAATTACACTATGAAATACATGTGTATTTAACCCGATTCCCGAAATGCGTTTGTATTTTCACCAGTAAAAATTACAATTAATTAATTAATTATTATTTATTTATTTATTAATAAAAATAAAAAAAACTGCATGAACTGTTTTAAATGCATGTGCTGGCATTGAACGTTTAATTAATCTAATTTATTATAAGTACAATAAAATCAAAGACCTAAAAAGTTGCTCTTGCGTAAAAGGCTTTATGTTTTACACATGCATTCATGTTGTACGTTCCACTGTTTATCCAAAATATACACAAATGTATGCATGCCAGAAGCACACAGACAGCTAGTAATACTAATAAGATCACACTGTCCCTGATGACTGCACGCTACTTAATATCGGTAATGCAGTTCAGTGCACTTCAAATTAGCTCTGCATGTGTGACTGCTGTGAACGTCGGCTTTGTGTGCGATGGATTAGAGGATTGTTTCTTTCTGACAGGATGAACGTGTATCCCTCATAGAGGAGGAAAGGATGGAGAAGATGATGAGGAAAAACCAAAGCAAGAGGTGCATCTGGGCAAAGGGAGAACGCAGTTAAAAATCATCAGGTTAAAGGACGGATGAGAAAATTGTATGTAATTATAAAACACTGTAGGTCTCCTTCACAGGTGCTAAATGATCTGCCCCCATCCAAAATGCCCTAACTGTAATGATATGTTCAATCCATAAAACACTAATGGTACATCTGTAGCTAAATTGACAGTATATTGAACTCATAATCTATGTAATGCCGGATGAGATAAAAGTGTGAGGCAAAAAAAAGTCCCCCAAAAATGCATTAAATTTCACAGTATATGTCACTGAGTAAAAAGTAATTAATCACTAGCTACTAATTACATCTTTAACTGTGTAATTATATTACTGTACTAGGTGCCTACTCTCTGTAGGTAGTATTGCATAACTTATTACCAGTTACTTATATAATCCTATATCACCCTTGACCAGTTGAACAATAAAAGGATAGACATGAAACTGTTCGTTTAACAACACTTCATTTTATTAATTCATTTTATTTAATTTTATCATTGTAGATATCTTAAAATCATGAAATTGACTTTTATTTTAATTGATTTGACAGAAAATGCTACTCATTTAGGCAGTATATGGTGTGTGCAGAAAAACTACACTTCCCATCCTACTTTGATAGAGCAAGGGAAATAAAATGCAAATATTTTATTGCATTAGCACTTATGGAGAAAAAACTATATACTGTAAAACTGCACCCATTTTATTCCTGCCTAAATTACTTAAATGCACATTGCATCATAAATATGGCTTCTGAAATATGAAGTTCACTGCAGGACTTGAAGACAGTACTGTACACTCTTAAAAATAAAGGTGCTTCACGATGCCATAGAAGAACATTTTTGTCTAAATGGTTCCAGAAAGAACCTTTAACATCTGAAGAACCTTTCTGTTTCACAAAATGTTCTTTGTGGCGAAAGAAGTTTCTTCAAATTATAAAAAGGTAAGAAAGAGATGGTTCTTTAAATAACCTTTGACTGAATGGTTCTTTGTGGAACCAAAAATGGTTCTTCTATGGCATCGCTTGAAGATCCTTTCGAAGCACCTTTATTTTTAAGAGTGTAAGAAAAAAAATCTGTAAAAAAACGGCTAATGTCCTGGCAGAAAATTACCGGTACATTTTCCGTTAAATATATAAGCATTTCCTTCAGCACTAAATAGTACACAATGCAATGCGGCATTCAGAATATATTTTAAAAATAAATACAGAAAAGTTGGTCACACTTTAAAGTGCAGTTCTTGCTATTTAACAAACCATTAACTATGACGTTTGCCTCAAACTCCTAATTTGCTGCTTATTAATAGTTAGTAAGGCAGATATTAAGTTTAGGTATTGGGTAGGATTAGGGATGTAGAATATGGTCATGCAGAATTTGTGCTTTATAAGTACCAATAAACAACAAATATGTTAAAAAATAGGCATGCTAATAAGCAACTAGTTAATTGTGAGAATTGGTCCCTGTACTAAAGCATTACAGAAAGTATTACCTTCATGTGAACACAGTACATTGAGCTATATTCTTATAGATTTTAAGTGTATTGCTATGTGTTCTGACTTTGCACACTGGGGATGAAACGAGTTGTGTTTACAATGAAGCTCATTTGTGTACATCTATTTATGAACAACTCTAAAGCATGCAAGAAAATAAATCCATAAATGTAGCCTTTTTCCACCTAATATAGCTATTACCATTATTTTTGTTGATAGGTGAAGCAAAGAGAAATACGAAAACGCTAAACACGTTCATCTGATTCTTAGCAAATAACTTGTTCTTTTAAGAACTGTTCACTGAAAGGTTATTTGGAGAACAAAAATGGCATCACTGTGAAACCCCCCTTTTTGACGATTTATTTCTATGATTGTAGTAGTTGTAGTCATTTTGTGATCTTTTACTATCATTTTTGCAAGACAAGTATGGAATCGCAATGAAATTATGTTTTGACCCAAATCTCATGAACACACGTCACATCATAATTATGGCTTCCAAAAGCATAAACAGGCCTTTCCCAGGAGCAGAGGGCAGTGTAAGACCCATGTGACATGGTGGTCTGATAGTCAGGCTTTGGTGGAGGACTTTAAGTGATAAATGCAGAACACGTCACAACGGTGGAGTCTCTCCTCTGGCCTCAGCTCATTAGAGCACAGCTGCAGCACATTAACTCCAGATGAATTGCTCATTGGCCATGAGATGGGGTCTCCTCTGAGATCTCACGACCCGTCAGAGCTGCTCCTCAGGTCCTGCTCCCTACCATTTCTTCCTGCCTGCTTTCAGAATCCTCGTTTATATGTGACAGGCAGGAATTTGGTGTAAAGTGTGAACGTACAAACTCCTGCCGAGCTGTAGAGTTGCTTTTCCTGCTGTAGTCTTATACCATAGAGAGAAACAAATCCTAAAATACAAGAAAATAATATTGTAATATATAAAAATAGTGTTATATAAAATATGAAAAAAAAAATGTTTTACATTACGAAAGGTAAGCCCATTTGTAGGCTCAGTATGATTTTTTGTATTGTACCATTTTCATGTCTTTTTAGCACAGTTGTATCCCCAAATTATTTACTGGCACCCATTGATGCATCTAAACATCATACTTTGTATCTAATAACCACTATTCTTAATAATAATAATAATAATAATAATAATTATTATTATTATTATACATTATTTTTAAAGGATCACGTGACACTGAAGACCAGAGTAATGATTCTGAGAATTCAGCTTTGCATCACAGGAATAATTTCTATTTTAAAATATAATAAAACAGAAAGAAAACAGCTATTTAAAGGGGTCATATGATGTTGCTAAAAATAACATTATTTTGTGTATTTGGTGTAATGAAATGTGTTTAGGTGGTTTAAGGTTAAAAAAACACATTATTTTCCACATACTGTACATTATTGTTTCTCCTCTATGCCCCGCCTTTCTGAAACGCGTCGATTTTTACAAAGCTCATCGGTCTGAAAAGCGAGGTGCGCTCTGATTGGCCAGCTATCCAGTGCATTGTGATTGGCCGAATACCTCAAGCGTGTGACGGAAATGTTACACCCCTCACCATACTATGATGCCGTGTCCCGGCCGGAGCGACGAGACAAAAACATTAAAACCCATTATAAACGAGGCATTTGCTGCATCCAGTGGGGACATAATTACGGATTATAATGACTTATACTGTCTTTTTACGTGTTGCATCGCACCGTGTGAACATAAAACCATGTCTGCATTTGTGATCGGAGAAATGAAAAACAACAAGCGCTACTCTACACTGCTCAAAACTCGCATTTGAATCATCAGTGGCAAATTCTTTAAATATAAAAAACGTACTTACAGTCTGTGAGTCAGAACAGACGGCATTGTAGTCTACTCTCCCAGGATCAGGAAACAGTCCTCCATAAAATGTGTTGGACACATCTGGATATTTGGGTTGAACTCTTCTGGAACAGTGTTGTAAATACAACTTAACCACTGATTTCTAGTCGTGTCCTCTTTTGGAATGCCAAACAAAGTAGTTTCGCTTTCACAACGAAACACAGCATCACTCACGGCGGCCTTGAGATGCGGGCGGGCTTGAGAACAGCGCAGCCGGCAGATTCGACAAAGGAGCTTGCGGCAAGCACATGTGACGACCCCGGGCTGGACTCTGCTTCGTCCACGGTGAAAGCCGATCCGGCGATCCACAGTGAAGTTGATGTATTTCCTCAGCGACCAGCACGGATCAGCTCCAGGCATGACAAAGCGGATACCGTCCTCTTTTGGAAGGCCAAACAAAGTAGTTTCGCTTTCACAACGAAACACAGCGCCTTCACGACATGGGGACGGCAGCAACAACAATACTACAGTGAGAATAAAAGTTACGCCGCCTTTCTTTGCGTGAACATTTGGGCGGCGTTATGCAAATCTTCCCACATCGTGACGGGGCGTGTTTAAATGAGGCGTTTTAGGTAGGCGTGGTTGACTCTTAACTTTTATAAAGAATATATCTTTGGATTTGAGATTTTAGTCTTTGCAACTGTACAGATCTTCTTTATGCACCAAGAGCTTGTAACACTCCAAAGAGAAAGGAAAAATTTAAATCACATCATAATCATGTTGGTTTTACTGTATTTTTCATCAAATTTGTCCAACTATATATATATATAGAGTATATATAGTATGTTCACTGTAAAATGACATGAATCACATTTTAGTTAAGATTCACACATCTGTAAACTTAAAAAAAGAAAATAATAATAATAATAATACAGCATCTCTGAGGCGCCAAATATTCTGCTTAGCTGAGGTTCAACGGGGCACCAGTCTGTGAATTTGATACTGCGTTTTCTGTACCATTTGGCAGGCAGCATTCAGAATGAGGCGGGACTCGGTCCAAAAGAGGCACAATAGCTCAGTATCTCTCACCTGCTGCTTGCATGCATAATCTCCGCTTGTTTTCCTCCTTCCGGCCTCAAATGGCTGCATTTGTCACCGTGGTTACACAGTCTCTTATCTCATTAGCTGAGATCATCATGGCTTCTTCAAAGGGGTTCGCACAGATTCTGTGTGTGTGGCTGTGTACATGTGCATGAGTCTGAGTCAATGAACTGTATTTTGGGAAAATGAGAGCTATTTGAGAGGGGCTATTTGTACGCTTGAGTGTGTATATTTGCATATGTGTGTTTTTTTGTGTCTGAACTTTCCCTTTAATACACAGATGGACAGTCTATCTGGAACAAGCAAACACAAGCAGAGTGATAAAGTGAAAAATCCCAGTGTTGTTTCACTACCAGCTCTCTTGAAACATCAACATGTGTATAAATTGCACACTGTAAGTGTGGAACCACTAAGTTTTTCCACCAAGTGTCATCAGTGCAAATAGTAAATGTCTTTTTTTTTTTTTGAAACAGAAGTTCATGTCAAAACATAATTAAAAAAAGTAATATAAAATGCTCAAACAATAAAAATAAATAAATGCTCAAAATGTGACATTTTTACAAAGACAGCAGCCTCAGTGATTAATGCTCAGTTACATTTTATTTGCAGTATTGATAGAATGCTCAAAAATGTTTTTGAAGTGTTTGTCGTCTAGAATCACAGCAGTGCAATCTTGGCCGTGTGTAAGGTACGCTCACATATAATGATGTAGCTTTTTGCAGGTACGAGGTGATTGAACTGAAGGAAAATATGTCTGTAGCACCTATTATGGTCTCAAACCAAATGAGGCAGGAAAACTAATCAATCAAAACAATATGATTTTGCTACTACAAAGTAATTTCAAAATCCATTTTATTCTCCCTTGCTGTGGAAGGGAGGTGTACATAGAGATATGTTTTACCGAATATATTTAAATATACGTAGGGTCAAAGTCTACAGCAGGGTTAGGAAAGGACAGACATTATTTTGTATTTACTCTGAAAAGAACACTGATAAATATGGGAATATGTTTGATAGTGTTTACAGACTCCAGATCTAAACACACACATTCACCTGCCAGTGCATTTTAAAATAAAATAAATTCGGTCATTGTATATATTGTATATTTTATCAAAATATTCACTCATTGATTTAATGGTACATAGTTACGAAAATGTGACAGTCTAATGTCAATATTTGTGTATATTAATAATATTCAAATATTAAATTAAATGTTTAATATTAATACAAATGTTTTATCCATTTTTGATAATCCCGGGTTGCTATGGTCATGCAAGTTTGTTTACACATTAAACTCGTGGCCACAAGAAAAATATGTCGAGAAAAATAATATGAGAAATGGATGTCGTTCCCTTAACATAGCATCTTGAGGCCACGACATAAGGATGCCGTTACCTCGACAAAATTATCTGACATTTTATCACATTCCCACAAGTTATTATGTCGTGGCCACAACAAAACTAAGTGAACCGTACATGTCACCTCCCGGGCACCATATATATAAAGCTAAATATAGCATAGTGTTCTGATAATGTCAAATCAAGTAAAGTCTCATTTATATTTATACATATATTACCTTTATATAGCACTTCATACAATACAGATTGTTTAAAAATATTAATTAGCATGAAAATAACCATGTTAATACTGTAAAATGAATCAGTTATGAAAACACATTCAATTTAATCTGTAAAGCAGCTCTACAGATGATAGCAGTCATTTTTTTTAGCTCAATTCAGCTCAGTGTTGTTTCAATTAATTTCAACATGAAACAAATTCCGATATTGTAAAGTTAATATTTATATAATATAATTTTTTTTTCAATCAACGATCTTTACAAACAATCTTTACAAGAAGTTGAGATGAACAGCTTTGAGCTTTTCTAAACACGAGAGCTCCTTAGAATATGAGATGCTAATATATGCCATTAAATGAATTTAGCAGGAGGATGTTGGAGCTGCCCTCAGTCAGGGAACACATGTACAGGGCTCATTCTTATTAATCTATCAAGAACTGAGTCTGACTCATCTGTACCTTACCTGTCTGATCCTCTAATAGTCCTGTGAATATGAAGAGTCCTGTGTACGGCAGAGCCCCGATTAGCTTTTAATATATTCTCTCTCCAGACCACACAGACACAGGTGGAGAAAATCTCACGGTCCTGCAAAATATGAAAGGCTTAGCAATGGTAAGCGACAACTTTACACACCAAAGACATTTATAAGATGTGACAATAGACTTTAGTCAGAGAAGACGTGAATGTCATACTGTCTTAATTTCAGAGGTCATGTATAATTATCCCAACACTGATGTTTTCAATGTCTCTTCCATCTCTTGAGACTGGCCTCTGGTGTCGCTAGAGGAGCCACTTCAGTGCCCTGAAGTGGATAACCAGCAGGGAACGACCGACCTGACTGCTCTAGTGCCCTCACTTGAGGGGACGAGCTTTCCCGTGCTGTACATTCGCCGGGCGGCAACTGGGAAATTCGCTCGTCAGAGCTCACTGAGCCCTGAAGCACCAGGGGTGGCAGGGGTATCAGTAAAGCTCCCTGAGGGCACTGAGAAGGATCGGGCACCGTATACCGAGGAGTGTACCTCTCCTCCCTAGGGTGGACGAGACGAATGACGCCACAGACACCGCGCGAGCAGATCGAGATCCTGTTTACTTGAAGTGCAGCTTTTACATGCTTTTGATGGAAGAAAATGTCGTCAAGAGTTTGCTGTGCTGCACAGGGTTTGTTCCTTATAGTATTGTTTTCGCACTGTGCTTAGACATAATTAAAATGTTTGTTCTAATAATGTTTCTCAGTGAAGGATTGCGAAATGTGTATCGTTTATAATTGTATAGTTTTTATTTTAATTTATTTGTTCATTACCTTGTAAACAAAATGTTATTTGTTTTATAATTATCACAAAAATAAATATTTTCTTCAATTTGAGAAAAGTGATTTTATGTTTACATTGATGATGTGACATCTAAACGGAAATAATATCTACAAAAAATTGTTTTTTTGTAATTAATTTAACTGGCAGTGGTACGGCTGGGTTTCCAAAGTAATGATATAGGTGTGTAAAAAATGTGAATTTTAAAATAGTCATAAACGCTGGAACAGTTTCATAAAAACATATACTACACTACACTGTTTGGGGGGGGGGGGGGGGAATGATGGAGCATCCAGCAGGAAGAATCTGTCTTTATCTTGTAGCTCAGACAGATTCAACCACAGGTGTCACTTTGTGGCTCAGGCTGTTTCTTTGGTGGCCCGAAGCGACAGGTCTGTGGCCTGACGTAGTTTGGTGACTACATCGGATTTCTCTTCCTCCCTTTCATCCAGGTCTTTTAGCAGGTCGGCCTGGTATGCCTGCAACACCGTCATAGTGTGCAGACACTCACCGGCCTGACCTGCCACTGTATAAGCTTTCCCAACCAGGCTGGATGTCAGCCTTAGGGGCCTTCAGGGACGTTGCTGAGGACGGGGAGAAATAGCTCGCAAGCGTCTGCTCCACCGCCGGATTCACCCCATATCCCTTCTCATTCAACCCCGTGATGTTAGAGTAATTCGACACAGTAGGGCTGAAGTGTCGGGACGAATACGGTTTCTCCCACGATTTTGATACCTCAGCATGGAGATCAGGGAAAAACAGAAGGCCCCGTTGTGAAGGCTGTGATTTTGATCTTAGGAAACGCTCATCTAATTTGCTTTAGGGATGAGTGTCCTGTTTCTCGGCTGGCCAATCGATATTTAATTTGGCTACAGCGCAAGTCACAACCTCCACGAGCTCCTCATATGCATGGGTGAGTCCACAGTCTCCTCCGTGTCGACGATCATCACGTCAACCTCCTCAGAGGAAGACAGATGAAGGCTTCCTTCAACCCAGTGTAACAGTTGACCGGACCCAGACATAAAGTAAATTAGACATAAATTGATTCCATTAATGTTCCTCCGTTGAGGGGAACAGATTACTCGATGAGGAGATTGTTTATTTTTCAGAGAGGCAGAGACCTGTAGGACTACGTGGATGAGTTCCTCAGCACCTGCCACAATGCAAGATGTGATGACATCTGCCAGATCTGCGCCGGAAGGATTTCAGAGTGGACTGGACGAAGCTCTTTGCTTCGTCATGCTTCAAGTCGATCCCTGCTGGACCCTGGAGAATTACATTTACATTTACATTTACATTTAGTCATTTAGCAGACGCTTTTATCCAAAGCGACTTACAATTGGGGGATACATAAAGCGATTCTTCTTAAAGAGGCAAACAGACACAAGAAGTGGTTGTAATACCAAGTTCTTAGACATTGTTCAAATAAGTACAAGCTAGAAAGAGAAGGAATAAATAAAGAGAGGGAATTGTGGGGGGGGGGGAATGATGGAGCATCCAGCAGGAAGAATCTGTCTTTATCTTGTAGCTCAGACAGATTCAACCACAGGTGTCACTTTGTGGCTCAGGCTGTTTCTTTGGTGGCCCGAAGCGACAGGTCTGTGGCCTGACGTAGTTTGGTGACTACATCGGATTTCTCTTCCTCCCTTTCATCCAGGTCTTTTAGCAGGTCGGCCTGGTATGCCTGCAACACCGTCATAGTGTGCAGACACTCACCGGCCTGACCTGCCACTGTATAAGCTTTCCCAACCAGGCTGGATGTCAGCCTTAGGGGCCTTCAGGGACGTTGCTGAGGACGGGGAGAAATAGCTCGCAAGCGTCTGCTCCACCGCCGGATTCACCCCATATCCCTTCTCATTCAACCCCGTGATGTTAGAGTAATTCGACACAGTAGGGCTGAAGTGTCGGGACGAATACGGTTTCTCCCACGATTTTGATACCTCAGCATGGAGATCAGGGAAAAACAGAAGGCCCCTTTGTGAAGGCTGTGATTTTGATCTTAGGAAACGCTCATCTAATTTGCTTTAGGGATGAGTGTCCTGTTTCTCGGCTGGCCAATCGATATTTAATTTGGCTACAGCGCAAGTCACAACCTCCACGAGCTCCTCATATGCATGGGTGAGTCCACAGTCTCCTCCGTGTCGACGATCATCACGTCAACCTCCTCAGAGGAAGACAGATGAAGGCTTCCTTCAACCCAGTGTAACAGTTGACCGGACCCAGACATAAAGTAAATTAGACATAAATTGATTCCATTAATGTTCCTCCGTTGAGGGGAACAGATTACTCGATGAGGAGATTGTTTATTTTTCAGAGAGGCAGAGACCTGTAGGACTACGTGGATGAGTTCCTCAGCACCTGCCACAATGCAAGATGTGATGACATCTGCCAGATCTGCGCCGGAAGGATTTCAGAGTGGACTGGACGAAGCTCTTTGCTTCGTCATGCTTCAAGTCGATCCCTGCTGGACCCTGGAGAATTACATTTACATTTACATTTAGTCATTTAGCAGACGCTTTTATCCAAAGTGACTTACAATTGGGGGATACATAAAGCGATTCTTCTTAAAGAGGCAAACAGACACAAGAAGTGGTTGTAATACCAAGTTCTTAGACATTGTTCAAATAAGTACAAGCTAGAAAGAGAAGGAATAAATAAAGAGAGAGAACTTTTTTATTTTATTTTTTTTTTATTTTTTTTTTTATGATGAAGTCAAGTAGCTTCGGAAGAGATGAGTTTTCAGCTGTCGCTTGAAAATTGTCAGGGATTCAGCATTCCGGATAGGGGTGGGAAGATCGTTCCACCAGCCAGGAGTGGTGAACGAGAATGTTCTGGAAAGTGATTTTGAGCCTCTCTGTGATGGCACCACGAGGCGTCGCTCACTAGCGGATCTCAGACTTCTGAAGGGGATGTAAATTCGTAGTAGTGAGTGGAAGTAGGCGGGTGCTGAGCCTGTGGCTGTTCTATATGCAAGCATCAATGTCTTGAACTTGATTCGGGCCGCAACCGGCAGCCAGTGCAAGGAGATGAAGAGAGGTGTAACATGGGCTCTTTTGGGCTCGTTGAAGACCAGTCGTGCCGCTGCATTCTGAATCATTTGTAGAGGTTTGATTGTGCTTGATGGGAGTCCAGCCAGAAGAGCATTGCAGTAGTCCAGCCTAGAGATGACAAGCCTAGAGATGAATTACATTGACTTTGCACTGCGGTTATACGGATCCAATCTCACGGTAAGCGAAGTGGAGGATGACATCAGCCTTGTCCAGCCCCAACTCGCAGACATCTCACAGTCAGACCCAGAGCCAAGCGCACCATAACCCTGCACCACGGAGATTTTGCCAGAGCCCCCCACAGACGGAGAGCTTCCACCCGCTGTGATGCATAAGCCGGAGCCCCAGAGTGAGTCTGACCAGGGGTGTGAGCCAGCAACATCTGTGGCAGAGGTAATACTGGTGGACTTGGAAAAAGAGGTCTAGCTGATAGATCTGGACACAGAATTACTGCCTTCCACCCAGAATTATTTGTCTGTTCGTCATCGCTGTTTCAAGACAGCAGTGAATCTGTTTCAATGACTTGTTGGGAATTGGTGTTACCATCATTGATCACGTCAAGCCTTTCTATGTCACCCTCACCACAGTGCTCAGCCAGTTCTCCAGCCCTGCCTCTGCTGGATGCATGCAGCCCTTCGTCTTCACTGTTAACGCCTTGCTGTGATGTGAATCCTCAGCTTGTGCAACCACCAGCCTCAACCGCAAGAGGATCCTTTGGCTCCGCATCCAGCCTCGAATCCCTTCCCTCCACCTTTACCCGTTGACCTGTCGGCTCCACCTTGGCAACTCCTACCTCCGGCTCTACCAGAGACCCTCGGCCTTGTGGTTCCATGGGGTTCCATTGTCCCACTGACTCCACCTTGGTCAGTCGTCACTCTACTTACGCCACAGACTTACAAGTCTTCTGCTATGCTCAGTCTCTCCACCCCTTTGGCTCAGTCCTTGGTTGCACTGACTCTGCCTCAGTCCTTTGGTGTTCTAGTTCCAACTCGGACGCTCGTCGCCATGGCTCCGCCTAGGTCTCCTGTACCAGCAGTGTCACTCTGCGCACTGGGATCCCCTAACATCGGCTCCATCTCCGTCAGTTGTCCTACGGATGTCGTTGGCTACCTTTACGTTGTGGCTCCTCCCTCCATCGACTCCACCTTGGGCTGTCATCCTTGCTTTGCTCTGGGTCTGCAACATCAGGTCACTTCCACCCGTCATCACTACCATGGATGCTACCACCTTCTACTAATCCTTGTGTTCTCTGCCTGTCTGTCTGCCTGTTCTTGCCAGCCAACATCGTCAGGCCCGTGAGGGCAGCCCCACTCGGGGAGGAAAGGATAACACCTCAGTATACGGTGCCCGATCCTCCTCAGTGCCCTCACGGAGAGTCACTGATTACCCTGCCACCCTCGGTGATTCAGGGCTCAGTGAGCTCCAACGAGCAAAATTGCCGGCTGCCGCCCGGCAACAGTTCTTCGCAGGAGAGCTCACCCCCTGAAGTGAGGGTTCTACAGCAGTCAGGTCGGTCGTTCCCTGCCGGTCATCCGCTTCAGGGCACCGAACTGGCTCCTCGAATAACACCAGAGGCCAGCCTCGAGAGGCTGGTTCCCTTAGTCCCAGCTGCCGCCCGGCAACGGTACGGCACGGGAGAGCTCGCCCCCTCAAGTGCTTCAAGTGGTTCAAGGCCCGATGTTAGGGGCTCCTTGTCGTCGCGTAACGCTAATGACGGATGCCTCTCTCACGGGCTGGGGAGCGGTCATGAGTGGCCACTCTGCCCAGGGTCTGTGGGAAGGCCATCATCTCTTTTGGCACATCAACTGCCTGGAGATGCTGGCCGTGTTTCGAGCTCTGACACAGTTCCTTCCAGACCTAAGGGACATCGGTTGTCTCCTACATCAATCGGCAGGGGGGGTCTGCGTTCGCGCCCCTTGTACAATCTGGCGCGCCAGATCCTTCTGTGGGCTCAGGGGAAGCTCCTCTCTCTAAGAGCAGTTTACATCCCTGGGTATCTAAATCAGGGGGCAGATATCCTGTCGAGACAGGGGCTGAGGCCCGGGGGATGGAGGCTCCACCCCGAGGTGGTGGAGCTCATTTGGAGGGAATTTTGCCAGGCGGAAGTGGATCTATTTGCGTCACAGGAAACGACACACTGTCCGGTCTGGTTCTCCCTCACTCATCCAGCACCACTGCAGACGTGACCCAGGCTTCGTCTGTTCGCTTTTCCCCCGATCGCTCTGCTCCCGGGAGTTTTGGAGAGAGTCCGCCGGGATGGGGTCCGTCTGTTGCTAGTAGCCCCGTTCTGGCCGGCCCGAGTATGGTTCTCGGACCTAGTGTCCCTCCTCGACGGCACTCCGCTGAAGATTCCAATCAGCAGGGACCTCCTCTCTCAGGCGGGGGGTGCCATTCTTCACCCCCGCCCGGAGTTATGGAAGCTGTGGGCATGGCCCCTGAGGGGGCACAGCTCCTAGCATCTGGTCTCTCAACTGAGGCTGTTGAGACTATACTCCAGTCCAGAGCTCCCGCCGCTAGGAAACAATACGCCTTGAAGTGGAAACTTTTCGCTTCATGGTGCAGACAGCGACTGCAGGACCCAGTCAACTGCCCAATTGGTACAGTTCTGGAGTTTCTGCAGGAGCGATTCTCTGCAGGGTTATCTCCCTCCACTCTGAAGGTATACGTGGCTGCCTTAGCTGCTTACCACGCCCTTCTGGGTGGTCAATCATTGGGAAGACACCCACTTGTCACTCGTTTCCTCCGAGGCACCCTGAGGCTGAGCAGGTACAGCGCACTAAGGTGCCCTCATGGGAACTGGCTGTGGTTTTGGAGGGCTTATGCAATGTCCCCTTTGAACCCTTAGAAGAAGTGTCGGGTCAAGTTGCTCACGCTCGACTATCTTTCTCCTTGCTATTTCCTCACTGAAAAGGATCGGGTATCTTCAGTATCGCGCAGTGGGTATTCTCGTTCCCAAAGCGATCTCGACGCAGCTCGAGTTCCTGAAGGGGAACTTCTCTAGGTTATGTATGTAACCATGGTTCCCCGAGGGAACGAGACGCTGCGTCTCTTTGCCATACTCCCTCCATGCGCTACTTCATCGAAGCTGGTTTGCGCCCGGCCGGATGCGCTTTTATGCTTTCTGGTGCTTACGTCACCCTGCTCGTGACGTCTCGCTGCTCCATTGGACGGATTTGACACGTGCTTCAAAACGCGGTCACGCAAGGGCGTTCCCAAAGCGATCTCGACGCAACGTCTCGTTCCCTCGGGGAACCATGGTTACATACGTAACCTAGAGATGTTTCTTACTATTGTAGCTTAGCACAGACTTACCAACTGCTTATGCAAAATGCATAACATGCTTGTCATTTAAGGTTGTCACTACTTGAAAAGCTGCCCAGAAGTTTGCCTTTCCTCCTAGCCTTTTCTTTTAAATTTTTTTTTACAGTTTTAAGTTCGCCATTGGCAATTTTTGTTTTCCATTGCACGTTATGTGAATGGCTGGAAACCTGTGTGCGTGCATAACGTGTGAGTAAACTGTGTCTGCGTGATAGGTTATAAAACATAGTACTATGTTTGTTTTACCACCATCAACTTGACATAGTTTCTTTTAATTGATTGATGTCTAAAATATAAAAAAGGAGAAGCTTAAAATAGGCCCGATGCCCGACCCGCGTGTGAGCTATGTAAAAATTGTCCCGAAGCCCGACCCTAGAGGCATAAATAAGTTGGGGCCCGTCAGGCTCAGGCTGAAATGCAAGGCTCTAGCGTGAGGTCACGCCTTCCGGAGGGGGGAGTTATGCCACGAATATGTTCAGTTAGTTAGTTTCAGTTTCATGGACTTTTAGTTTATATTCTTTAGTTCCCATGTTCCTTTCTTTGATTTTCCCACCCCTATTCAGTTGTCATGGTCATTCATTTGATATGCACAGGTGTTTACCATTATTACCCTCATTTGCTTTGTATTTAAGTTGCAGTCTTCTGAGTTCACAGTTGTCCGGTCACGTTTATGTTAGAGGTTGTGTTTTGTTCGTCTGCCTGCATGGAATAAGTGGATTATTAAAGACTTTTGAAAATGTATCATTACCATCTTCCTATTTGTTCTTCCTTTAACCCAGTGTGACACACACACATATATATAAGTACTCTTTTTAAAAGTGTGTTGGAGTTTACTGCTTAAAAGAGTAAGTCTTTTGAAAAAGCGACATGTGAGCAATAATATGTTTCCCTGAGAACATTCTGAATTCCTCGCTCACAGCTTGACGGCAGCTTTAATACCGCCTCTACTCTGACTAAGGTTTATAGAAATAGCATGTAACTGAAAAATATTTTGTGGCGTTAAATGTTAAATTTTTTATATATAAGTACTCTTTTTAAAAGTGTGTTGGAGTTTACTGCTTAAAAGAGTAAGTGTTTTGAAAAAGCGACATGTGAGCAATAATATGTTTCCCTGAGAACATTCTGAATTCCTCGCTCACAGCTTGACGGCAGCTTTAATACCGCCTCTACTCTGACTAAGGTTTATAGAAATAGCATGTAACTGAAAAATGTTTTGTGGCGTTAAATGTTAAATTTTTCAGTGTTAAACACTGTTGATTACCCATGTATGGATGAGCGAGTAGGCAGTCATAGTCCCCCCACTACTTTTCACCGTTTTCTCTTTTCTCCGTCGCTTCAAGTTGCTTTGTAGTTTCATGATTATTTTTCCCCTTAAAGTCGAGAAACACATCAGTCATAGCTTTGTTCAGTTGTATAGGAATTCTAAAATAATCTCACTGCAAACAGAGCTGTAAGGCTTTGTTTACCAAGGAAATTAATCAGAATTTGTTTATCAGGGAAAAACTGTCCTAATGCCTTATTCTCTTTGAAATAATGAACGGTGATGAGATGAAAACAAGTCATTTTCCTAATCCATTGCCTCTTTGCATTGCTCTATTACCCATGAGTGCATACAGTTCTTATTTTTTGTTTGTTTTTATGTGTAGTAAGAAACTGATTTGCAAGACTTTGTCAATCTCTCATGGAATGTGCCTCACCTTTGGGTTACTCCTGCAGGTCTCGTGTGTGGCATCTTGCGGTTACAGTTTATATTTCACAGCCGTATCTACATCCGATCCTTGCTTTCTTTGTCTGCAGAAATGGGGTAAATGCAGAGTCAGTTCTGATTAACCTCTCTCAGAATCAGCTTATATCTCTGACTTTAGAACCAAATGATACAACTAACTATTCAACTACATAACCTGTCCTCAAACAAACATAGCCATTGTGGTCTCTGAGTCGTAGGGTCAGATTTACTAACAGCTTGAATCAGTGCAAACCCTCTTTGAACTACTGTCAAGATTTACACAGTGAAAAATCACCAATTTAGTTTTGTATGATCTACTTTTGTGTAGCATCTGGTAAGTAGAGTAAACTGTATGGTCTGTGCATTATCTTGCCATTCTCCAGCCCAGCAGGATTTGAGGTATATTCCACACAAAAATGACAGATCTACCTAGCTCTGTGTGGGAATAAAAATAAAAATTAACATGTTTTTTTTTCTTCTTTTTAAGCCCAGTGAAAACCATTGTGTAATTTTACAATGATGTGTATGGTATATATATATATATATATATTTTTTTTTTTATAAAAAGCCAAAGGTATGTGTATATAAATTATATCACCATATTCAAATACTGACAAAAAAGATACATTGAACTAATCTTTTTATAGCAGTAAAAGAAAAACTTATTACCTGGATTGTGTAAAAAAAAAAAGCCGTATATTTAGTATTTTTGGTATTTAGCATTAATTTTAAATTAACAAGTTAAATTAAAAACAGTCTGTAATGTAAGGAATCCATTGCCACTTTTAAAGCTGGAGCCATACTGTAAATGATAGCATAATCCACATAAAAGTGTCTGGCTTTAGTCCTACTGTACGCCAATATCATTTATGTAAATAGAAACTATAATTGGCTCCAAAATAGATCCTTGAAGAACACCTGCTTGGACTAAGATTAAAAATAGTGGCAATGGGTCTCGCTGTCAGATCAGCAGATATATATATATATATATATATATTACAGACCTGAGTGGGGGAAATGGGGAGTAAATTAAAATAGTTTCTTTTCCAACTTAAAGGGATGGTCACATTATATTTATCATCAAAATGGATACCTGAATAAGTGGTTAAACTTACATTAGTTTAATTATTATTAAAAGCATCTGCTACCTTATGTTAACCATTCATTTCATCATGATTTGCCTTTAATAAATCAATTGCAGAGGTGATCCTAATGATCATTTAACCAGCTTCCAAAGTTTACTAGGATCATTAACATTTTTATTACCCCACTTTAAAATGATCACGTTTTGTTGCTTTGCAGCCTGAAATGAAGACGGACACAATTGTTGCTTTATCCAGCTGTATTTACTCAGTGCATCTTATAACATCCAAATGAAAGATATAACACCAAAATGTCATAATAATAATTATAATACACCAGAATCACTGAGTTGGTAAAAGGATCACCCCCCTCTCAAAAATGACTTGTAAACTCAATCAGGTGTAGCTAATCACCTTCTCAATAGTGCACAAAAAGCCATTTGACTTTTAACTATGATCAGCTGTGGTCATTTTGATGAGTTCAGCATGAAACGAGATTTCCTGGCATAAAATGTAAAATGTATTTACATGACTCAACAGAATGGTTTTTGCAGGTTTTAATAAAATGTAAATTAATAACAGTCATAATAAACAAGCATATTTCCAGTACGCGCCTCAGGCTTGCACAGTATCGTCAACTCACTCATCAGTATCTTCGGTAATCCTCGGCAAACTTCGCCATGGCTCATTCTGTTCTTGTTGAGTCCTCGGTAATCCTCGGCAAACTTCGACAGTTGGTTGAACCGGCTCATTCAGTTCTTTTTGAGTTGGACGTGCTACTTAGGCTGTGCATCCTGCGTCATCAACCCAGAACTAAAGTTCGATTCAGTTCGATTTGTGAACCGGCTCAACCGGTTACTTCCTGAGAACCGGCTCAAAAGAACGATTCGTTCAAGAACCTAACATCACTATTTGGTACAACACAGACCAGACCATGGATCAGGACGTCGCTCCAAACTGGATGAAAGATCAAGGAGGAAACTGGTTAGATAGGCTATTAAGAGGCCTACAGCAACTCTGAAGCAGTTGCAGGAATTTAGTGGTCTTTTTGTGCATGTGACAACAAAATTCTCCACAAATGTGGCTTGTATTGGAGGGTTGCATGAAAAAAGCCACTCTTCAAGAAAGGCCACATGCAGTCATGACTGAGGTTTGCCAAAACGCACCTTGAAGATTCTGAGGCAGATGAGACTAAAATTTAATTATTTGGCCTCAACACCAAACAATATGTCTGGCAGAAATCCAATACAGCTCACCATCCAAATAACAGCATTCCTCCAGTAAAGGATGGAAGTGGTGATATCCTGTTATGGGGTGTTTCTCTGCAGCAGGGACTGGAAGACTTGTCAAGTAAGTCTTAACAGATCTGTAAGTGTTAACAGATTTATTAGACAGACAAGACGAAAGATGGTGAGGAGGGGAGTGAACACAGTCCAAACAATAGGCAGGGATTGACTTGTAGACAAGCAGGCCTGGGTGAACGACCACAGAGTCCAGTCCCGGATGGCAGACTGCCAGAGAGCAGTGAAGGCAACGAAGCTGGAGGTAAACAGCGGTGGCCTGACACTCCTCACTGCTCCACACTCGTGATGTCTCAGGCACAGCACAGGCCAAGCAGCAAGGCAGACCCAGGGAGAAGACCAATAGTTCAACCTGCAGGGCAGGACAGGACAGAACTAGACTAGGGACTGACAAGAAACTTAATACTCAACAAACAATTTGGCAGGGGATACTCTGTAAAATAAAAGGTGAGATGAGCTAACAAACATAGAGACATAAGCACTAATGCAAGTTAGGACAACGAACTGACAACACAAGAGGGAAAATGAGAACCATATAAAGGAGAGGAGAACACGAGGAACAGGTGGGAACACTCAGACAAACAAGGAAAGAACGAGAGGGCATTTAATGCAGTATTTTCCAGTATTTATCAAGTATTTTCCTACTTGATCTGTTTGGCTGTATACAGTCTTTTAAATGTACAAAATAACTCAGTCAAATACAAACAGGTCTCACTCAAAATCAAATACTTTTCAGAATCAACTTAAAATAAATGAGCACATTTCACTAATTATATTAAATTCATTGTATCATAGATTAATTACTTTAGGAAATGTTACATGATTTATTCAGGTTGTAACAGATCGGCCAGGCTCTGCCACCACCCAATCACAACGATCCCTCTCACCTGAGTTCTAAGCACCTGCACCTGTCACCAATCAAGCACCTCATTACCAGCCTGCATAAAAGCACATACCTCAGACACCCACACTGTACGTAGAGGACTCACTGACTTTGCTACTGATTACCTTTGAATACTTCGTGCATTACTTACCTCCTGTGTGCCTCCTAGTGTCTCCCCGTCTCCAAGTGTCTCCTGCATCTCCTAGTTCCCGGATCGCTGAGGTGTGTGCTTCCCCCGGATACCTTCCAGCCTCACTCAAGCCCAAGACTCGGATTACTCCACTCTCCATATCCTCTGCACTCTCTCACGGACCTTTCCCTCACCCGCACTTCCTCCGGACTCAACACCAGTACTCACTGTGACCAATAATAAACACTTGTATATAACTAACCTGTTGTGTCAAGCCTCTTCCGTAACCCAGGTAGATTCCATTTAAAAAATCAAGCCTTAAAAACTACTCAAAAATAGTAAGTGCAATATTGTTACCATTTTTTTTAAGTAGATAGCTTGTTCCATTTTTTACAGTGTAACACTTGGTAACGTTTAGACTACAACCCGCAAAGAACTACGTAAGTATACTGAATTTACGGTGTACATTTCTGTAATTATAGTGTACCTATTCAGTACCTCCTTGTAGGTATAAGGGAATAATATGCTAAATTTGTGGAATAAAGGGGTAATAATCTGTAAAATTTCAAATTATTTCTACTGTAAGTATTTTGAAACCAAGGGGTACCTATTCTTATATTATGTGGTATGTATGACCTAACAACAATCTTATATTTGCAAGCGATTTCGCAAAAACATGCACTTTTTTTATAACCTACACATATAAAACACGCTGGTAATTGTTTCAATCCAAACGCTCGGTTGAGACTGTTGGGTTAGGAAGCTTGCTTGATTTGATCCAATTTGGGTTGATAATAAGTAACCCGACATTGCTGGGTTAGGAATGTGGAGGACGTGAAAGAGGGCAGAGTATGCAGCAAGTCACGTGAGTTCAGAACGGTTCTGTGTGCGACGAAATCCGTGACTGCAGTGCTTAAGATGGGAACATGTGTGGAAAATAGTAGAAAACTAATCAAAGCGCAGACGAGGGAAATCTTTGAAACTGTCTGGAGTTCCTTTAAAACTGCAGCAGTGAATGTGGTGAGCGTGAACTGGAAATAGCTGGAATGGCACATGAGACGAGTCTATCCTTGTTTGTAGCGCTAATGACAGGAATATGTGTCGAAAATACACGAAAACTAATCGAAGCGAAGAGGGAACATGTGTGGAAAATAGGAGAAAACTAATCGAAGCGCAGACGAGGGACAACTTTGAAACTGTCTGGAGTGTGTTCCTTTAAAACTGCAGCAGTGAATGTGGTGAGCGCGAACTGGAAACAGCTGGAATGGCGCATGAGACCAGTCTATCCGTGTTTGCGGCGCTCATGACAGGAATATGTATAGAAGATACAAGAAAACTAATCGACACGAAGAGGAGAGAGATTTTTTTAAACTGACTGGAATGTGTTCTTTTAAAACTGGAGGGTTTTGTCTGAGTATGTTCTCATAACATTGAGCGGCGACTGATGAGCGGTAAAAACTTCTTCAGTGGGTGAAAAACATGAACAAACTGAACAAAATCTTACATTTGTTCTTAAACAAGCTTTTTAAAACTGTATAAGCTGTATAAGTATGGAGTTGCTTTGTTTTGTTCTGAACTGGTGTAATACATTTTAATCTTTTATTAGGCTATATGTTGCCTGTGTTGTTACTGTTGTCATATTGTGTGTGATTTTAATTTTAAAACCCATTTTGGGTTAATTTAACACAGAAGTAGGCCTATAGTAAATTTCAAACAATATTTGAATTAAATAAAACAGTCCACCTTGTTTATTGATATATTACCTGACATATAATGTATGCATGTATGACCTACTGAATAAACAATCGTTTCAGAGCAATTGTTGTAGCCACTTACCCTGTAACTACATGGAACAAGGGGGGGGAACAGAGCACCACTTTAATTTACAGCCAGCAAATGTTGTATTTACCCTGTAACTATATGGAACAAGGGGGGAACAGAGCACCACTTTAATTTACAGCCCGCAGATGATGTATTTACCCTGTAACTACATGGGACAAGGGAGGAAAAATTTGGACTTAAACACAGAACAAGTGTATATTTGCACAGTAATTACAGAGAAAAATATTTCACTAGTTTTAATTTAATTGTTCGATGGCCAAACTAAACCCTCTACTTTTTATTTTAATTTTTTTTTGCTATAAAAACACCACAGTATATATTCACTGAAATACAAGTGTTGTATCATGTATTTTTTTCTGCGAACAGCTGGAAAGAGGTAAGCTTGTTTTAAGCTGCATTGAACCTTGATGGTATATCATGCAGAGTTATTTGGTGATAGTGGTGTTGAGAAGTTGCTGGTGTGAAGTTGCTGAGATCGACGAATAAGCTTTCATAAGGTAAGTAGACTCGTGAATTATAAATCATAGCAGAAAATCATGAACTAATTTCACTAGATGTCCAGTTTTGTTGTTCAGTAATCTCCATCATGTTTCCTTTAATAATAGAATGGTTAAAATACCTAGGCCAATAATAAAATACCAATAATCTTTCTAAATCATTCCCAAACATAAGATTGTTGTTTAGGCCATGCATACCATGTACTATTAGAATAGGTTTCAAAATACTTACAGTACAAATGATTTGTAATTTTACAGGTTGTTACCCCGCAAAGATCACATATTATTCCCCTACACCTACTGAAGGTACTGAATAGGTACACTATAAATAAATAAAAAGTTACGCTGTAACTTCAGTTTACTTACACAGTTCTTTACAGGTTGCATATCTGGTTGTTACCCCCTTATTACCCAAATGTAACACATTGTTCCCTTATACCTGCACGTACATTTTTTATAGGTACACTACAATTACAGAAACGTACACCATAAATTCAGTATACTTACGTAGTTCTTTGCGGGTTGTAATCTAAAGCGTTACTTAACACTTTGTTGAGGGTTCCTCCTGATGGGGCTATGGGATATGTAAACTAAGTTTACAAAACATCAAATGATGTGCAAAATGTAACTGCAGTAAAGTTCAGTCAAGGTGCTCAGATCAACGTAGACGTACCATTTGAAATGTTTGCCTTTTCAGCGTATGGTCTTCTCCGTAAACGCACAAGATGGCCAAATTCATCCCACTCCACAAACAAGACAGGTTTGACAGGAGTTTGACAGGCCTACCTTTGGTCTTCCTTTTCAGCTGAAACAAAGAAAAAAGAAAGTGTTGTTGTTATTTTAATACATAGATTTTGAGGCAGTGTGTTATAAATGATCTGTGACCAAAATATTTGAGAGGATGGACTAGAAGGAAGGTTTTTATCACATAAAGTAAGAATAAATTCATTAAATTAAATGAGTTATAACTAAATGTGTTCAACATTACCTGTGAAGGGTTGAACCTTTGAAGGACTTCAGCTTCCCTGGCAACTTCTTCAAGTTCAGTATTAGGAGCTTCGAGTTCAAGTTCGAGTTCAAATCTAAATTTGATTCTGAGCTATGAAAATATGTCATGATGAACAAGGGAAAGGAAGAGAGAGAGCATACATGTGTAAATGTGTTATGGTTTACAGTTCAGTAAAATGGGAAAGAAAAAAGAGAGAGAGCTTTTGCGAGAAATGGCTTCATAAAGAGCTGTTCGACTCTAAGGCTTTGTAGGATATCAGACCGAATCAGACAATCTAAGATTTGGTCAAACATTAGGAGCACAAAAATTCCACAGAGGCCCAAGACAACAGGATGTCATAAATCAGACCCGAGCATTAGCCAGGCTGAAGCAAGCCTAAACCCCCCCCAGTCACAGAACAGTTTTCAACATTAACACAAAAGAACACATTGACAAGTCCAAGGAGATTGTCAATTTTGGGGCAAGTTATCAAGAATAATGGTCAAAAGAGCTGCACAGCGTGACCGCCACATGGAAACATGTGACAGTGATCACAAGCTTCGGATTGACTTTTCCCTCCACCTCACGAGACAGAACAGACTGAAATTCCTTATGAGAGACCTCTTAACCTCTCTGGTCTTCACAGAACGTATCCTTACGTCCACAGAATGCCAAAGAAACTTCATTTCCATGTGAATATGCATCTAAATGACACTAAAAGGACCTGAGCAAATAATCATTTTCTATGTAATCCACATGTGACTTATCAGGTCTTAATCATTTATTGTGAATGTATTTTGAATAACTATTGAATAGTTTAAGAATTGCTATTCATGTTTAGTATGTGTGTGTTTGAGAATTCCACATTTTCATTCTCTTAAACTAATTATTTTCCTCACTTTCTCTCTTTCTGCAACTTGTGTGTGAATGCGTGTGTTAGATTAGTTTATATGTCTTAGATTTATCCAATAAAGCCTTATTTATATTGAAAAGAGAAGTATCTTGTGTTTTGTGCTCACAAGTTAATGTCTTAAACTGCCGATCTTGTTACATGTGCTAATTAATAGTGTTTTCACTATATTTTGGATATAAATATCCATTGCAGAATTGCTGTCATACGGCTCCTTCACTGACTCGCTGGCCGTCTCAGTGATCTGCCGTAAAACAGTGATTCTGTCCTAATTCCCTTGCATATTAATGGTGGAGTTCCCTTTAAAATCTTAAATTATTCCCTTTGAGCTAAATTATTGACCTGTTTCCCTTACAGCTTGTAGGAGATGGATATGTATGTGATCTGAAGAAACTCAAAAAAAAGTCAGAAAAAAATATGAAATTACTATATTACAAAAAGGTATTAAAGGCATGGCAAGTGATGTGCTTACTGTGCTTTAACTACAAATACCACATTAAAACTGCGTTACTGTGGTAAGTGGTGTATTACTGTGCTTTAACTACAAATAATACACATTAAAACAGTTAATATGGTAAAATCTAGGGCTGGGAAAATGAATCGATGCATCGCGAATCGAGAAAGGATTCAGCATCGATTGTGAGATTTTCCGAATGCATCGCGATTCTTTCTTGAATCGATTCTGAGCTTAGTTTTGAACAGCAGATGGCATTGCATGCTTTAGAAACAGCCGTGCTCTGCTTGTTTCCAAATCCTTAACCACACTTGAACCTAAAATAATCATTCGTACAATTCGAAAAGGTTGAAGCGAATTACAAAGGTGTTCACAGTGGGCTGTGTTTACATTAATCTTGTGTCATAAAAGCATTCTGAGCTGAGGTGAAATTACATGACTCAGCCGAGCGCACAAACTCTTTAGCACTCTTCTTCATGAGCATTTGAGTGTGCGGATAAAAACTAGATTAGAGTGCCATCTGCTGTTAAAATCTAACCTCAGAATCTGAAAATCTAAGAATCGATCCACGAATCAATTCAGCATCGATTTATCGTCCCAGCCCTAGTAAAATCATGGTAAATGTGTGGACTTTTACATGATCCCTTTCCACCACAGACGAATTACAAACAAATATCACAATGAACTTAATGCTGGTAGAGTTCGCTTGAATGATCTGAACATCAAACAAGCTAAAATAATGGTACAAACAGTGTCCAGTATCAATTTGAAACACGGCATCATTTCAGTCATAAATACGCTACAGAAGTTTCTGTAGCATATCTCCTGTTGTCGGTAGGGGCGCTAAATTAAGCCTGCTCATGTGGGTCATATTTGAGGATAGTGACAAACGACCTATACGGTTGTATGGGTTAGAGGACTTGTTGGCCACAGTGTTTCTGTGTGTTCGCTGCACGATCTCCGATCTCTGTGTGCAAGTAATGTGTGTGTGCGTGTGTCAACGAAAGCAGCGTAGTCTATTTTTACTAGCTACAAAGCCGAGCTCGACCTAAACCAGAAGCTATTCATTAAACATAAACCCAACCTCTAGAAGACCTCTAGAAAGTAGTCAATGGGTAGAAGGTTTACCCAAAGCCACTAGAAGGCAAGTCTGCAATTTTAGCTAAAAAAACGTAATGGCTAATGCTAACGCTTCCGCTTTGGCAGTATGTGGGAAAGGAGACCAGAGGCCATTTTTTTAAATGAATGTCAATAGAGGAGAATCTTCACTGCGCTGAATAAGTGTAAAAAGTGTTCACTACACTTTTTAGAGGATACAGTTTATCATTTAATGAATTGACAGCCTATCTGCTCATTTCCAACATGTTTTACACTAAGCAATACTTTTGGATTGAACTATTTTTAGTTTACGCTAAAAAAAATGCCGTTTTATAAGAGAAGTCACTGACTTTTTGTGACAGGTGGGATACAGCTTACGGCATTTCTTATTCATTCCTACGGTATCTGTAAATGGCGACTGAGTGTTGCACAACTCTGACTGAAATTCAATGACGTCAAAGCTGTAATGTGATTGGTTATTAAGGCACACGTGATCCAAGTTGACCGTTACACTTTCTCCAATAGTAATTAATACAGACCCTCTCATCTCCCAATAGTAAGACAATCTCTGGTTTACCTTCCAACATGACAATGATCCAATCACACAGCAAAACTGAGCACACAGTGGTTGACGGAGAAAAAGGTGAATGTCCTTGCATGGCCTAGTCAGAGCCCAGACTTAAACCCCAAGACTGCAGTCCACAAACGCTCACCATCAAATTTAACTGAACTTGGGCAGTTCTGCAAAGAAGAGTGGGCAAATTTTGCAAAGAAGTGTGGGCAAAGTTAGTAGAGACAAATCCCAACAGACTAAAGGCTGTAATCAAAGCCAAAGGTGGTTCAACAAAATACTGACGCAAGGGGGTGATCCTTTTTCCAACACAGTGATTCTGTTTTTTTCTTTCCTTTTTTTTCTGACATGTTGGTGTTATATATTTCGCTTGGATGTTATAAGTTGCACTGAGTAAATACAGCTGGATAAAACAAAAACTGTGTTCATCTTCATTTCAGGCTGCAAAGCAACAAAATGCGATTATTTTAAAGCGGGGTGATTCTTTTTTATTCTCACTGTAATACTCACTAGCAACTAATTACTACTTTTAGCCACGGGCCATGCATTATTTATTTCTCTGATAGAAGAAGAGTTGGATTTAAACTATGGATTTTCTTTACCACTGGCACTAAATCTTCTTAGAGGTGTATGCTTAATTAATCAGTTAACCATTAGGCTTGTTTGAGATGAGCAAAATCTGTGCATAATCGATCACCGGTGATAATTGCAAGAAGCATGCTGGTTAGAAATGTGTCCAAGTGACATCTGACTTGCTCTGATGTCATGCTGACGATCTCTCGTGACAGCAATAGTTGCACGAAGAGAAACAAATTGCTGATGACACAACTTAATGCTCATTAGTTTAAACAACCATTCTCTTTTATATTCTCTTCTAAAATGTTACATCATGTAGCCTACTTATGATTTTAAATTAGGCGTGTATATGTTCTGTTGACTTTCATAATATGGACAAACGATCAAAACATCATTTTTTTCTTCTTTTGTCTTGCGCAAAAGAAAGAAAGTCATGCATGTTCGACGACATGAAGATGAGTAAATCATGGCAGATTTTTCTTTTTTTGGGGGAACTACTTAAGTGTGAAAAAATAAAACAATTAACATATCAAATAAAAAAGGAACTGTATAAAGGTGCTGTATGTAATTTTTTTGACTGCACTAAAGCATAAAAACAGATATTTGCAGATATTTAGGAAACATGTTAAGTTCACATATTGTTTTTTCGAAAAACAATGCTACAGCCAGTTATTCTAATTTGAAGATGTGCATTCTGTGTCAGAATGTCTATTTTTGTTTTGGTCTGTGTGATTCCGCCCAGTAATATTGGGACAGTGTGACAATTTACCCAATAATATTTAGACAGTTCGGGTTGCCAGTTGGCGGAAAACACAGTGTGATGCAGCCATGGAAGTAAGCAAACGTATTGGGTCAGTGATCGCACATTCTACCTGATCTAAAAATCCCCGGCACCCAACTAAAAAGCTCTATGACAAGAGGCATATTAAAACGTGGATAAATTAACTCATTTGCTTACAGTGTAAGGCTTGTCATCTTACATTGTCAGTTACGCTCGTTCCTGTTGTGTGTGTCGAGTCTGAAGGGGGGGGGGAGCATTATTTTGAATTTGGAGTGCACTACCCATTTCAACCGGTAGCTGTCAATATGACATACTGCACTTTTATTAGTTGATATTTCACCACATATGTTTAATGCATTTAAATGTTTTTTACCTACTTGCATGCACCAGCCAAGCGACTGCTATTGAGATGAAAGGGAATGCTAACAGAAACTATTTCCATATATTCTAAAACTTCTTGCAGAATGGAGCCAGAATGGGCACCATCTCTGGCACCAACATATTGTTGGATCAGAGTTGTACACTTTAGGGAAAGCTAGGGGTGATTTCACAGTTGTATTGTAGAGCTGCTTAACTTTTGGTTGCAAGTTTTGCCTCTCCACTGTATGTCAGCTGGCCATGTTTACCATTGTCAAAAAATAGCCATGCTCGTCGGTTTACATGAAGATGTGTTCTGTTAGTCAGCACCACTGTCAGGGCTTGTTCGTGCACAAACAGGCACTCGCATAGGCTCAGGTCCTTATTCTGTCACAGTGGATAGGTCGGTAAGATCTCGGATGATGAGTCTGGTCAGGGGGGCTGTTGGAACTGGCTGCACGGGTCACAGGGGGCTTCAGGCCTGACTATGGGCAGCAACACCCAGCCAAGGTGGACTGATAGGTGACCTGAACAGACAGCAGGAGTGAGGTGAAAGAGCAGGACTGCGGAGTGGCACAGTGCATACATGTGACATGTGGGCCTGTTGAGGAAAGAATGTGTCATATTACATTAGCTCTGCTTTAAGAGTAAGACTCCTGCTGCAGTGATTCACTCTTCTGTCTGGTGGCTGTGTATGTTTGTGCATGATCCGGGACACAGGCTGTTGTCATGTGGAAACAAAAAGTCTGGCGTAAGTCCATTGTTGTTTTATATTCATGCTGCAGTCAAGAAAGACAAGGGTACATTCATTAAACATATGCAGGATGATGTTTTCAGTTGCTTTATGTGCGCAGTGTAGACAATGAACCAACAAAATGTACAGTATAATCACTAGAGAACTGATCAAGATAAAGGGTTAGTTCATCCACAAATTACAATTTTGTCATTATTTACTCACATTGGACAATAAAAGGATGCATTTTGAGGAATGCCAACATTGCCCTTTTCAATAAAAAGCTTCAAAAGGACAATATGAGTCTCTTTGTGTACTCTTAATTGTATTTAATGTACACTGTACATTGTAAAAGTATATTTGTAAAAAGCTGTACTTGCAGATAATCTAATATTAATGAAATAAAAGGCCATTGAAGTGTAATTAAAGTGAGTACAACTGCTTCTTAACACACTTAACTACAGAACAAATTAAGTTTTATTTCAAAGTACATTTGAAATCACTAAGTTGTATTAATATTTTGCTGTACTTTAAAGAACGGTCATTTGATGTGCTGACTAACATACCAAAGCATGTGTAAAGTACTTGATTATAATTTAAAAAATAGTGTGTTATGTTTAAAGTTAATGTATTTTAAATCTGCT
>NW_015506284.1:122586-123534 GCF_001515645.1 Sinocyclocheilus grahami
TTTGCTGTACTTTAAAGAACGGTCATTTGATGTGCTGACTAACATGCCAAAGCACGTGTAAAGTACTTGATTATAATTTTAAAAATAGTGTGTTATGTTTAAAGTTAATGTATTTTAAATCTGCTAAAATGCAACTTCATCATTACAAATGTGTAACTGCAAACATATTTAAATACACAAAATGCAGGTTTTATCAGAAATGACATTAAAGCAGTACATTTTAGTTTACCATAAATTCTTGCCAGTGCATATAGCAGTACACTTTAGTTTGAACTTAACACGTGTCAGATTTAACAGTAAATGACTGCAAGGTATTGCATATCTGATAGTAATCTCCAGTGATACAAAAATTATTATTTAGTATTTTTTAATCAGATTTAGCCATTTTTAATTTAAAATATATCGCATCATTTGCATGACTATTGTAAATCATAATTGAATGTGAAATGGTGTATGATTTACTTTGAAACTATTCTCACTCAGAAATTGCTAGAAAATTGTACAAATAATCACAAAGAAACGACATTGAATTTAAATTCAATTTTAAATACAGAAAAAAAAGTTGTAAATAAAACCAAAATAATCTTTGTTTTATTTGCAAATTCGAACAATCACTATTTTACAGTAACAGGTATATATATAATAGACCTACATTATATAAATAAAAATGATAATAGCCTCAGCTAAAAAAAAAAAAAAGCTGAGTCATGTGTATGGAACGACATCAAAGTTCCTGTGAAATTTATTTCTATTCTAACTGTTCTTTAATTATTTTTCTTGTGTGTGTTTTTAAACTTGTTTCAGTGTTCAAATACAATTACATGGCTTTTGTGACATTCAGTGGTCAAATATTTCAGAATAAAGACTGTGATCATGTGTGGTCTCTCCTTAAGGTTACAGAAGACAGAAGACCTCTGTCAGGGTTTAATTTTTGAAAATTAGCAGCTA
>NW_015506284.1:123931-132733 GCF_001515645.1 Sinocyclocheilus grahami
CTTGAAGAACCTTTTGAAGCACCTTTATTTTTAAGAGTGTGGTTGAAGGAGAAAAAGTCAGAGCCCAGACTTAAACCTCACTGAATATCTGTGGAATGACATGAAGACTGCAGTCCACAAACGATCACCATCAAAAGCCGCTTTTCCACCCAAATTACCTGGAACAATTTGTCCCAGGAACTTTTTTCACAGGAACTTTTTCCCCCCAGACCTGTTGCTGTCTGCGTTTCCATCACAACCTAAGTACCGAGAAGATTAGGCAAATAGTCTGGTGACGTAGATCTGCACCCATTTCTCAATACTAAGTGCGCAAAGTTCGGACTTGCATCCTCGGTAGTTCGGACTTCAGGCTCGTGAACTCAAGGGGACGGGATGACGCAAGTCCGGTAATTCTGCAAACAGCAGCGTACTTGATAACGTCAGTCAGCTCGCCTTGGCTACTGCAATTTTCCTCACTGTATTTACAATAAGACGAAATATGATATCAAACACCACTGCCTCTTTTCATTTTCATTTAAACATATTAATAGCCGCAGAAATGTAGTTCAGGGAACATACATGCTTTACAATGAAACCAAATATTATATCAAACAGTATTGCCTCTTCATTTTCAATTTAACATATTAATAAATTAAAAGAATAAAGACCAAAGATGACCTATTAGATTTACCAAAAAATGAATTAATAATAATAATAATTCGTTGCATTTATATAGTGCTTTTCTAGGCACTCAAAGTGCTTTACATTGTCAGGGGGTATCTCCTCATCCACCACCAGTGTGCAGCATCCACCTGGATGATGCGACGGCAGCCATAGTGCGCCAGAACGCCCACCAAACACCAGCTTATTGGTGGAGAAGAGACAGAGTGATGAAGCCAAGCAGCAGATATGGGGATTGTTAGGAGGCCATGATGGTCAGAGGCCAATGGGCAAATTTTGGCCAGGATGCCGAGGTCACACCTCTACTCTTTTCGAAAGACATCCTGGGATTTTTTTAATGACCACAGAGAGTCAGGACCTCGGTTTAACGTCTCATCCGAAGGACGGTGCTTGTTGACAGTATAGTGTCCCTGTCACTATACTGGGGCGTTAGGACCCACACTGACCACAGGGTGAGCACCGCCTGCTGGCCTCACTAACACCTCTTCCAGCAGCAACCTAGTGTTTCCCAGGAGGTCTCCCATCCAGGTACTGACCAGGCTCAGCCCTGCTTAGCTTCAGTGGGCAACCAGTCTTGGGCTACAGGGTGATATGGCGGCTGGCCCTAAGAATTATATCTTATGTTTAACCACTACAGAGACATCAGAGCCAGCAGCAAATGTCAGAAGGACTAGCCGAGTTGAGGCTGTTCCTGTCGGGAAACATGAGCACTGAGCACCCGCTGATCGCCTGGAGCTCACGTCTCCGAAATCGTCAAAGCACATTTTTAAATAGGCGCTGTCTTTATAAATAAACCACAGATTTGAGTTTTAAACAACTACATTCTCGTCTCAAATACTTTTAAAACTACACTTCATGACACAATAACAGTAATATTTTCAAAATTATGCGAATATATGGTGGTTGAAATACAATGCTGCGTGAACTCAACCAATCAGCATGCTCAGCGCCCAAGTCCCGCCCCCGAAAGTTCCAGACCTTTGAAAAAGTACTACCTCGCGAGTAGAGACTTTCTTAAGAGGTACATTTTTACCCGGAACTTTATTTAGATCCTGGTTCCTGCGGTGGAAACACACTGAGTACCGGCCCAAAGTCTCTAGTTCCTGGGGAAAGTTCCTGTGGTGGAAACGGGGCTAAATTTAAGAGTGGGCAAATATTGCAAAGTCTAGATGTGCAAAGTTAGTAGAGACAAAACCCAACAGACTAAAGACTGTATTTAAAGCAAAAGGTGGTTCAACAAAATACTGACACAAGGGGTGATCCTTTTTCCAACTCAGTGATTCTTTTTATTTATTTTTTTCTCACATGTTGGTGTTATATCTTTCACTTGGATGTTATAAGTTGCACTGAGTAAATACAGCTGGATAAAACAAAAACTGTGTCCTTCTTCATTTCAGGCTACAAAAGAACAAAATCTGATTTTTAAAAAAAGGGAGCGATTCTTTTCTATACCCATTGTATACAAGGCTAGCATTTTGCATCTCTGTCCACTGAGGTTATATTAGAGGATATGGCGTCCACATATAATGTCCCCCAGCACACGTTGCCAGATCTCTGGGCAGCATCTCACCCGTGCTGCAGATAAACAGATGGAGTGATAAATGATCAATCTCACATGCTATGGATTTCTCTGGCAGCACAATTTGTGAAGGTAATGAATATGTCAGTGCAGTCAGGTCAGTGTATGATGTTCTCAATCTCTGCCGCCAGGGTCACCGCCGGTGGTCTGACCAGCTGCTAGCCTGAGGGGGAAGTGATGCTTCTGTACTTCCTGTGACAGTCTAGTTCACAGTTCTGGTGAGTGAGATGCCACACAGATGCTCCAGGCAGCATCTCCGTCTCTCTTGCACAAGGGGGGTTCCTCCTGCGGGGCCCCTCCAGGCCCCTGAGTGCACAGATGATGAAGGTCTAACTAATACTGCCTGATCCTTTCCCAGGGGGATGCAGGGAGATAAAAGCTGTTGTTTTTCTTGCTTCTTTTATGCATTTATCTTGAAGGTAGGGTACATGTATCTGGACATAATAATAAAATATCAGCAAGACACTGAGGAAATAATAGCATAAGTAATGACAGCCATTGAGCTAAACCTGTTTTCGGCAGTCTGGGCTCCTTAAATATATGTCCCATTCTAAAAGGACATAGATATTTGACAAGATTTCCAAGAACAACCAGTTTTTAAATAAATCACAATATTATGCTATTTTATGAAATCAACTCTCTGCAAATTCAATTTCAAACAGCAACTTGCATCTATGATGACACATAATAAATAAATGCATAAATAAATAAGAGGACAGTTTTTGTTAATGCTTTTGACATTAAATGATTTCGAAAGTTTTTGTTAATGATTATAAGTATTGTCACATTTGGAGTTCATGGTAAAAAATCAACGTTGCTATTAATAAGTTGCATGCTACATCTTTTTTCAGGATTCTTTGATGAATATAAAGTTCAAAAGAACAGCAAATATATATATATATATACAGTGGGTACGGAAAGTATTCAGACCCCCTTACATTTTTCACTCTTTGTTATATTGCAGCCATTTGCTAAAATCATTTAAGTTCATTTTTTTTCCTCGAGGTTTTTTATCAGCCATCCTTTGAAATGAAAGTGAAATGCAGACACTGAAATAAACCGTGGTATATAACAAAAAAGCACCATTTTCTTGAAACCTCAGAGTGGAATCCTTCTGAAGAAAGGATAATTATGTTTTTCAAAGGCGAATGAGGTATAGGCATGTGGCGGACCATATTTATAAGTTTCTTAAAAAATGAAATTAGTAATTTCTGTAACTCTGGTGACAATAAATGGAATTACAAAAATATGATACTTTCAAACAGGTTTCCTAAACACTCGCATCATTTTCCATTGGTCGGAAAGCAGATAGCTCCACCCCCAACTCATGCCATTGGGTTAGCAAATGTTACTGTGTTGATTGGTCAGGATATTCAAAGCAAAGTGTACCAACATTTTTGGAGAGCTGTTAAAAGTGTAAAATGACTCTATATTTTGTCCTGGAGAGTTGCTTGCAGAGGGAGTAGGTGGTGCTGTTGGATTGCATAACCGTAAATTCACAAGCAATGCACTTTCCTGCAAACTAAACTCGTTTTTGTGCAAATTATAGAAGACAACATTATTTATTTCAGTCAACATTTATTTGTGCCCTCAAGTTGGATTAAACCCCCCAGAAATAAAGATTCAGAGAAGTGATTGGCTGCAGATCCGTGTGTCCAGAAGCAAAGATGGCCGATTTCTAATTGTGTTCTTCTGGGGAGTCCTGTGGAAGCAGAATAACTGCCACTAAGATGAATGAGAAAGCTAGGCTCACGTAGCCAGATCATTGACTAAATGGAAAAAGCTCTGGTCCATATTGCACTTTATCTGGCCAAGAACCGCCCACTTAGACAAGAAGATTTGTCTCTCTGACATGTAAAGCGATCAATCATAGCTCATTTTGTTTTTACGTGCCTGTTAAAGCAGCCTTTATCAGTTTAGATATTATATCACAATAATAGACCAGTGTAAAAAAAAAATATTAATAATAATATTTAGACAATAATTAAAAAGGAATAGCTGTAAATTACATTAAATATTTCACACACAATAAATCAAAAATAGTAGCAAATATACATCTCTTTTTCTGCATCTTGTTTACTTATTACATATTTAGATTTTTATTATTTACGGTAAAGGAGTAGTTCATCTCCAAACTCCCAAAAAAGTGATCACCCTCAGGCCATTCAAGGTGCAGATGAGTTTGTTTCTTCATCAGAACAGATTTGGAGACATTTAGCATTACATCCAAGTGTATTTCTTACAAACACAGAGCTTTTCGCTTCACAAGATGTTAACTGATGGACTGGAGTGGTGTGGATTACTTGTGGATTATTGTGATTTTTTATCAGTTGTTTGGACTCTCATTCTGATGGCACCCATTCACTGCAGCGGATCCACTGATGAGCAAGACACTACATTTATCCTAATCTGATGAAGAAACAAACTAATTTACATCTTGGATGGCCAGGGTGAGTTCATTTGTAGCTAATTTTCATTTTTGGGTGAGCTAATCTTTTTAAAGTTTTCAAGAAATTAAAACACACCCTATTTTCTGTTAAAGAAACAAATGCATCTGATTCTCAGTTCATGGAATATATCACCTCAATATCTATTTTTATTGTCTGTGTTTGCTTGCAGGAGAAGCTGTACAAAACCTTGAAAAATAGGAAAATATGGTAATTAGAGCTTTTTGTTTTGCTGTTGTCCTCTCAAATGGCAGGCAGCCAATGATGGTGCTTAGGATCACATCCAGGGTCACTGCCCTTGTAACAGCTGGGATTCAAATGCCCTTCTCATGGGTACAATTGCTCTGGCGAGGGCATGACTGTGGCTGCGGCTACTGGGCTCGCTTCTGCTAAAGGATAAATACAGAGTTCTGGCATGAAACTCTAGATGGCGCAGTCCGATAGGTCTAGCTCAATCTGACCTGGTGACATCATTGTCACATGGCAGCTGATTGGTTCTCTCCTGTATCGGTAGCCAATGAGCTAACTGCTTAATATTCAAATACCTGGCTTTTGTTTGCTGTAGCAGTTTTGCAGTGCACTTCAGAAACCCTCCACCTTCCCCAGCTCCACCTGTATAGATCTGCTATGGGGTGATTCATGTATGCTATATGGGGGTTATTCATATGTGTTATATGTGCAGCAGCAGTATTTCTTACATGCTTACAACAGCATGTTGTGGATGTTTTGGCAGTAGCAAGTCTCGGTACTTGCTCTGCCGCAGAAGCAGATCTATAACGCCAAGACCAAATACATTAACATTATCATGTACATTACCATGGCAATCCCAATGGACAATGGAGTCAGTCGTTTCTCAGGTTTAACAAAAAGGTTACATGGAAAGGCTTCTTGCTGAAGTAAACAGTCTCAGTAGGTTGTCAGTTGTAGTTACACAGTCAATTTAAAGAAAGTGTGCACAGAACAAAAGCTCAGGCAAGGCTGAACTGATATTTTCTGTCTTTCATATGTGACCCAGGACCACAAAACCAGTCTTAAGTCGCTTGGGTATATTTTTAGCAATAGCCAAAAAAACATTGTATGGGTCAAAATTATCAAAAAAAATTTTATGCCAAAAATCATTAGGATCTTAAGTAAAGATCATGTTCCATGAAGATATTTTGTAAATTTCCTACCGTAAATGTATCAAAACTTAATTTTTGATTAGTGATATGCATTGCTAAGAAGTTCATTTGGACAAATTTAAAAGCGATTTTCTCAGTATGTAGATTTTTTTGCACCCTCAGATTCCAGATTTTCAAATAGTTGTATCTCGGCCAAATATTGCCCTATCCTAACAAACCATACATCAATGGAAAGCTTATTTATTCAACTTTCAGATTATGTATTCAATTCATTCATTTAAATCTCAATTTCAAAAAATTGCCCCTTATGACTGGTTTTGTGGTACAGGGTTACATATTGGTTGAATATCTCCGGCCCTACCTGATCCCAAAACATTATTTTAATATTATAACAACATTCATAGAGGTTTATGGATGATCTCGGAAGTCAAGCAATCCACAGTTATTATATAAAAGCATACATGTCCATATATCTGTGTCTGTGATAAGGCATTATGCTCTCAGCTATTTATAATTCAACCTCATCCAGCTTAGACACTTCAAAAAGAATATAATCAAATCACATGAAGGAGAAAATAAAGGCCTTATTAATAATTAATGCAGGTGTCCCAGATTGTGTTACTCTAAAATCACAAGACTGACCATCTCAGAGGAGATAAAAATACATACATCTGTGCCTTACTTCCACACATTTTCCAAAAACAACAAAATGTGTTGCATTAATATAACACCATAATATAGTCAAATATTCTCCAATGCCTCTTGTTTTTAGACTATCAGTAGTGTTTTACTGTTGAATACACATTTTCACAGTAGGAAGGGCCCACTGATGGACAGACTGTTCTTGTTCATCACCACCCTGATTCCATCTGTTGTGCATTTGGAGAATCCATTCCTGGTGTGTTTTGATAAACTGCCAAGCACTTTCAATTTAGCAATTCTTAATAATGTGCACAATAGGCCTAAAAGTCATCATTTAATGAATTAAATGAAATCATCCTTTTCAGCCCATGTGGTAATCTTTTAAATTTAACAGATGGATGAGTATCAAACTTTCAAATCAGCTTGTGCTGGGCCATGACAACTACATACAACTGTAATGAACCTGTTTCAATTCAATTTCAAAGGAAAATGTAAATATTTTACGAGGTGTTGATTAAGTAGGATTGTGTACAATGTACAATCATAACAACAGTTTTAAGATTATGATGATTTATAATACACAATGAACACAATGCATCCACTTAATTTACAATGGATTATATTTCCCATAGTTATAATGTATTATAAGTCTCATATATTGCCATTGTTAGCTTATTAATCTAACCCTGACCCTAAGAAGACAAAGACCACTTATAAATAACAACAACAACAATAATAATAAAAAAAATTAAAAGAAAATTCTTAAACAGCCATAACATCAGATATTTGATCAGATGAATATGGCGTGTAATATAATCTGATCAGTATAATATGGCACATTTGATTTTAACTATATTTATTGTAATATCAGTAAGATAGCACGATACTGTACAGATCTTAAATAAAAGATGTCAATATATTAGACTTATAATTTAACATGGTCTTTGTTGCGTGTTATAAATAATCCTACTCATAAATGTATAACCACAAACAAGCAAGTTTTATAATGTGTTAGAATGAATATAATGATTATTTATGAGATGAAACAACATATTATGTTTTTTTTTCATTATAATGCCTAAAGAATACCCTTATAATTAAGATGCACCTCAACTCCCAACATAAAAAACACAAAACCCTAAAAATAACTGTCACTGGGGTGTAAGCAGATCATATGAAAACGTACATATATATGAAAATCCACTATCCACAACATATCGGTAGTCATTAATTTAATGAATTTCCAATGGAGCTTCCATTTGAGCGTTGGAACTTTAGAGCTAGACCGTATGCAACCATTTGAAAGCAATGTGAGAATTATACTCTTTTTTTTCACAAAAAAACATTATTCTGTAAACACTATTTCTGACAAATGGCTGGATATGAGTAATACTGTCTGTTTGGAACTTTAGAGCTAGACCGTATGCAACCATTTGAAAGCAATGTGAGAATTATACTCTTTTTTTTTCACAAAAAAACATTATTCTGTAAACACTATTTCTGACAAATGGCTGGATATGAGTAATACTGTCTGAAATAATTATTTTATGATTGTTAAATAACTATTTCCATTGATTATCCCAGAAAATCCACTATGTTTTTCTTTCAGATCAATTACCAGTGCTGTGTTGTGTGAGAGGGGGAATGAGAGAATCACGTGTGAAAAGGCAGGTTATTTTTTTATTTAAAATAAAATTATTTTTTTACTTTAGAGAAACCCATGACTGGAATACACTACCACCAGAATTAGCGGATATAAAAAGTAATTGTGATTTCTCCACCAATAAATAAATAAGTAAGCAAGTAAATAAACGTTGATCTGTTGTCAAACCAAAATTGTGAACTTTTAAAAAAACATTTTTTTTTGCCTTGGACTACCTTGGCTAAATCTGGTACATTGGACATAGATGCTTATGCATTATTAATGTGTATTGTCCCTAAATAAATACATACAAATGTACAGATGTGCATCCACACCACTGAATATTATGAAGTTGACCAAAAGCTACTTTTTTGAGTTCCACATGCAGACGATCCTATATATTTGGAAGAATATGAAGTAAAGTGGGTATCCTCAAAGTAAAACAATGGAATCCTTCGAATCCAGCATTAGAGTGTCTTTAACTTTTAACTTTTTTCAAACAAAAATGTACAAATTCCAAAATATAAATAAAATTATATATATATGAGTTCCACATGCAGACGATCCTATATATTTGGAAGAATATGAAGTAAAGTGGGTATCCTCAAAGTAAAACAATGGAATCCTTCGAATCCAGCATTAGAGTGTCTTTAACTTTTAACTTTTTTCAAACAAAAATGTACAAATTCCAAAATATAAATAAAATTATAT
>NW_015506284.1:135600-139193 GCF_001515645.1 Sinocyclocheilus grahami
TAGGGCTGCACGATAAATCGCATGCAATATTTAACGCACATATTGTCAGTAAAGCCATTCTGTAATCAGCGGTAAATCTCCATCAATTGCGGGCTTTCACATTAAACAACATTAACTACACAGAGCCGTTGTTCACCGACAAGCTGCGCAAAACATGCACAAAATATGATCGTGGTTTTGCGCAGCTTGTCAGTGAACAATGGCTCTGTGTATCTAATGCTGCTCAATGTGAAAGCCCGCAGGTGATGGAGATTTACCGCTGATTAAAGAACCGGCTTTACTGACAAGATGTGCGTTAAATATCGCATGCGATTTATCGTGCAGCCCTAATATATATATATATATATATACAGAGTTCTGGCATGAAACTCTAGATGGCGCAGACATCATTATCACATGGCACAGCTGATTGGTTCTCTCCTGTATCGGTAGCCAATGAGCTCGCTGCTCAACATTCAAATATATGACTAGTGCTTGCTGCAGCAGTTGCAGCTTGCTTCAGAACAGCGAAATCAACATCTAAGATAAGTGAATGCTCTTCTATATTGCTGTGTGTATTGCATGGTTTGCATAATTGAATTAAAAAATGAGCAACCATAATCAAGTTTAAATTAAGTGTCATGTTATCAGTTTGCATTATATGCTGTAAGTCGCTTTGGATAAAAACGTCTAATAAACGACTAAATAAAATAAATGCTGGAGTGAATATTAAGCATATTAGCAGCAGCATTTAGCATCTGTATTTATACAGCTGGAGCAAAACGCAGTTTAGAGCATATGTGATCGCCCTGAGGACACACCTATAGTACATGGACATGAAACAGGTTAAATTAAATAAGCATTCTTGTGTATGCATTTCAACGGGGGTTCGCCATATACATCGGCAATTATCCCAGTGTTCACGTTCGTTATTTCTAAGGTCGATGTTTTCATTGTGATGAGTGTGTGGTTGATTTCAGCTGCACGCAGCGTCAGAAGCATGCGCTTATCGCAGTCATATCAATGACAGTGTTACGGGAGATGCTGAAAATCACTATCTACGACTGTAACAGTTAGTTCCGAGTGAAATGCATTATGGGTAGTGTAGTTCGGAGAAATGTGTTCATGCGACGTGTGCTCTCGCTGTGCTGTGTAATTCAGAAAATGGAGAAAGAGCATTTATATTCTGCTTTTATTTCAGTTCATCAGGTCATCAGGCCACACAGGGGTTTTTGCGCACTGTAACTTTGACAACTTTTATCTGCATGAGAGAGTAAAATGGCATGCCTTTTTCAGCCTTCCTTATTGATAGGTGTTAGATGTATTGCTTTCAATTATTTTAAACTATTTCCCCCAGTGTGATGAAATTCTATTAGTATGTTGTCTTAATGAAAAGGTCAGAATTTCCACATTGTACACTTCATTTACAATGTCTTGCCATTTACATACAGATGGGCGATCCTCCATGAGCCATTTCTTTGTAATGGCCTTCTTACAGGTTGCTAGTAATATATTAAAAAGGGATATGTCCTTTGTTATTTTTGAGGAAGAAATACCCAAATACATTGTTTTAAAGTTACACTCAAGATTCAATCCCATTATTGCATTCATCTCTCTATTCAGATCCTGTCAATAAGTTTGAATAATATTATAATCCCAAAAGATGTGAAAATGGTCAGGCATTACATTTTCACATTTTCTCCAGCATTCACCAGCCTACTGATTCCCAGTTTTGCAAATATTTTACGTTGGGGGTTATGAAAAACCTTATAATATGTTTGCAGGTGAATTCCTTCCATGAATCTGTTATACTTATATTGGTCTCCTTTTCCCATTTTTGTTTAACATACATTGTTGAGTGGTCAGAGAGTTGTTATAGTGGTATCAGGATAAAAGTTGCTTGAGTAATGTTTCCTCATGAGAGAGTGCCACCATGTATCATAGCATTGAACCTTCATTAAATGCCCATGTGAGAATACAGTTAGGGTTCAGAAGCGCTAAAATAACTTATTAGATCTTGCCCTTCAGATGACTGGGCAGCCACACAGAGTGACGCAGAGTGCCAATGCTGAAGAGATGACCTAGATGCTAAAAAAAAGCAAAGGTGCTCGTTAACTGTCAATCTGCATTTAATGCTCAGTTAGATCGTGCTTTGAGACTCGGTGCTGATTTGTAGGGCTTTGCAATGCCATGAAAGTTTTAGTCCATTATGTTAATAGCGAATTACAAAAGTACCTCGGGCAGTGCAGCTACTGTAATTGTCACCATGACAGTTTTAACATTAGCATCCCTTGGGCTAATTTAGTACTTTTTATGCTTTGGATTATTGAGCTAATGTGAGTTAGGATCACGCACAAGAAATGCTTTAAATCTACAGAAATTATGTGGTTAAACATTGCTGATTGTTGAGGTGGGGAATTAATATAGCAGAGCTAAAGTTGAGCGAGTGACTGGCAGAATAAACACTTTTGTCATTTATTCATTTGAAATACACAAACCGCCGCAGAGCCAACTGGCTTCCTCTCTCATTTGCAATGGAGATCGTGCATGCCTCTTTAAAAGGGCTTATAGCTCACGTCATCCTTGTCACATAACTGGCTTCTGTACCCAGGGTTCCCTCCTGCAGCACATGTTTTCACCTTGTCAAGAAAATTAAATCAACCTGCAGTGTATATTCAAAGCATATCAGAGGTGGCGGTTATAAAAGTTGCTGTTTGAATGGACATCTATTTGGTGTCTAATGCAGTACCTGATTTAACTGCCAGTGGTCACTGACATTTTAGGTTTTTTTTGACAAAAGTCAACTTTATATTCCTTTTAACACATTTTGATCACAGCATCAGATCAGTAAAAATAAAGACTTGTTTTTGTACGGTTCATTGCACAATATCATGTTATGACTTCAAAAAACTTTTACCATAGTGCATGATTTATAAACTAATACATTTTCATGTTTGCATCACAAAACCTACTCCACATGTATGACTTTTCCAAAACAGTAAACTTGCTGGGTAGTGCACCTGGTACAGCATTGCACTTACAGACACCAAAAAAGAAACGATCTATCTATCTATCTATCTATCTATCTATCTATCTATCTATCTATCTATCTATCTATCTATCTATCCTCCGTTTGGAATGATATGAGATTTTGGAAATAAATAAAATAAATAAATTATCTGAATTAATTTCTGCACTATAAAAAAAATCCACTGGAGATTGACAGCTAACTTGGAATTTAATGGGGTAATTGTTCATTTTTTTGTTTATCAGTTATTTTTTTTGTAATTATGAAACATGACATGCACACTGTATTTTGTACATAACAATGCAGTTAAAAGAGTGCAAAGATAAAATACATAAATATAAAGGAGTATAAAATGTCTAGAAGCTGTCTGCTAGGTGTCTGCTCTAACCATAATCCCCTTCTTCCCATTTTTCCTCACATTACGCTAGGCGAATTGTCTCTGGGCCCCAGCAGCCCACTAACTAAGAAGTAGTTCGGGGCAAGCGAAAGGAGTTAGCGAACATGCTGGCCAGCACTTTCTGCACTGTCAGAACCAATCAGAGTCTGTGCAGTTAATGGAGAACACAAAACCTGTTTAAAAGCTACA
>NW_015506284.1:139203-147773 GCF_001515645.1 Sinocyclocheilus grahami
GTGAGTTAGGATCACGCACAAGAAATGCTTTAAATCTACAGAAATCATGTGGTTAAACATTGCTGATTGTTGAGGTGGGGAATTAATATAGCAGAGCTAAAGTTGAGTGAGTGACTGGCAGAATAAACACTTTTGTCATTTATTCATTTGAAATACACAAACCGCCGCAGAGCCAACTGGCTTCCTCTCTCATTTGCAATGGAGATCGTGCATGCCTCTTTAAAAGGGCTTATAGCTCACGTCATCCTTGTCACATAACTGGCTTCTGTACCCAGGGTTCCCCCCTGCAGCACATGTTTTCACCATGTCAAGAAAATTAAATCAACCTGCAGTGTATATTCAAAGCATATCAGAGGTGGCGGGTTATAAAAGTTGCTGTTTGAATGGACATCTATTTGGTGTCTAATGCAGTACCTGATTTAACTGCCAGTGGTCACTGACATTTTAGGGTTTTTTTGACAAATGTCAACTTTATATTCCTTTTAACACATTTTGATCACAGCATCAGATCAGTAAAAATAAAGACTTGTTTTTGTACGGTTCATTGCACAATATCATGTTATGACTTCAAAAAACTTTTACCATAGTGCATGATTTATAAACTAATACATTTTCATGTTTGCATCACAAAACCTACTCCACATGTATGACTTTTCCAAAACAGTAAACTTGCTGGGTAGTGCACCTGGTACAGCATTGCACTTACAGACACCAAAAAAGAAACGATCTATCTATCTATCTATCTATCTATCTATCTATCTATCTATCTATCTATCTATCTATCTATCTATCTATCTATCTATCCTCCGTTTGGAATGATATGAGATTTTGGAAATAAATAAAATAAATAAATTATCTGAATTAATTTCTGCACTATAAAAAAAATCCACTGGAGATTGACAGCTAACTTGGAATTTAATGGGGTAATTGTTCATTTTTTTGTTTATCAGTTATTTTTTTTGTAATTATGAAACATGACATGCACACTGTATTTTGTACATAACAATGCAGTTAAAAGAGTGCAAAGATAAAATACATAAATATAAAGGAGTATAAAATGTCTAGAAGCTATCTGCTAGGTGTCTGCTCTAACCATAATCCCCTTCTTCCCATTTTTCCTCACATTACACTAGGCGAATTGTCTCTGGGCCCCAGCAGCCCACTAACTAAGAAGTAGTTCGGGGCAAGCGAAAGGAGTTAGCGAACATGCTGGCCAGCACTTTCTGCACTGTCAGAACCAATCAGAGTCTGTGCAGTTAATGGAGAACACAAAACCTGTTTAAAAGCTACATTTACCACTTGGCTGATTCCATTACATTGTGTAATTTCCAGGTGTCACATTTCCCCTCCACATGTCTGTCTCAATGCTCCCCCAAGCAGCCCCTGATTAGTTAGACTCTACTGACCTCCCAAATCCGACTGAACCTCAGCGGGAGAAACCCACCAGCAATCCTGGAGAGCGGATGAAAAGCCTTGTTTTTTTCTCACACCTACCATTGCTTGATCCATATTTCCTGATGCATAAATGGAAAACAGATATTTGAGTCTTTGTCAGTGTAATTGGACACACAAAGCCACAAATCATTTTTGCTGATGTACTTTATTTTGTAATCTAGATTAATTACTACAAAGAATGCCAGTAGGAAAGAAAAATCACAAAAGAGATCTTTTTAATGTATAATTTGTTCCTTCTAGAAAACAGTGTGATTAAACGGACAGCAAATTGTGACTTCTGAATCTCAAATCCACGCCCCCGTGAAGGTCCCGGCGAACTCGCATGCGTTTCTAGAAAGATCTAAATAACATTTCAAAGAAAGCCCAAAATTGCTAAAGGGCATACAGCAATTAAATGTCAGATATGTCAATGTGAACTCAAACTGTATATATATATATATATATATATATATATATATATATATATATATATATATATTTATTTAGAGAAACATTTTATTTTTCAGATATTGCTCTTTCATATTTCAGGTGCGCTCTCTCTCTCACTCTCTCTCTCTCTCTATATATATATATACATTGATATATATGAAGTGCACCTGAAATATGAAAGAGCAATATCTGAAAAATAAAAAAAAATTCTGGGCACAGCTAATGTGTGATTGTATCCCAGATGATCAACATCAAAATCCTACATGTTCAGACTGCACAACTGATGATTTATTAATAAAAAACAATCTGAGTGCATTATCAATTACTCAGCAGCATTTCACAGTTATGCTCCAAGATTTGTAGAGGTTGGACAGAGATTTTTGACATTATGTCATGCTACATCACTTCAGCAACAAGCAAAATTTCAGGTTAAGAATCCTGTTTCATCAGCACCAGCTGTTTAGGTGAGTAGAAAGCCTGTAGAAAGCAGACCTATTCATTCCCAACCCTGATTTCACTATAGTTACCTTCCTTTCTGGGAGGAGGGAGGATTTTAAGGTTTAATCAGCAGAGGCCTGTGACGTGAGGGTTGGAAATCAATTCCCTGTAAGGATACAATCAAGTGGATTGTTTGATGTGTGGTATCCCACTTTCCCAGGTCCATCAAGACCTTCGGAACAAATTAGGGGCAGCCGTTTGATTTGCAGGCCGAATCCTTTGAATAGATTTAACCGTTTTTTTTTGGAGCCACATTATATTAAGTGTCTTTAACTACTATTTACTTACAGTGCAATTAGAGTATTTAAATTAATGCAATGCACTTATTGTATACATACATGTATATACTGTATATTTAAAAAATAACTTCCTGTAGTTACACCTGTACACCTGTTTCTGTAGTTACATTTATCCTTTAACCTAACCAAACCACCAAACATGTCCCTAATTTAACCATATTCCACCCCAATAGCAGCAAAAGTGTTGTGCAATTCAAAATGAGCATAATAAGTACATTGTATCTTACAATCAATTGTACCTTATTAAACAATCCACACAGTTCAAGAGGTATGAAATATACTTTGCATTCAGAACAGAACTAAGAGCTGAGAGTAGTCTGTTCTTTCAGACGATGCTCAGGGCAGGCGGCTAATGGCCGCATGGATTTCAGTATGGGCAATCATTGATATTGAACAGCCGTGATCTACGGCATTCCCAGCTGGAACCCAAACAGGCAAAGGCAATTAAATCCAACATAAAGAGCAGCATACAGGAAATCTGACATTAGGGACACCAATGATGGATTTCATCAAACTTATTTTTTTTATTTTATTTAAGACATTTGATTCAGAGTGACTTACAGTATATTCAAGCTATTCATTTTATTAGTATATGCATTCATTAAGTGCACTGTCTCTCAGGCTTTCTGGATTTTAATTCTGACTAAATGAACTGAATGTTTTGCACACTTAATTACATGCTATTTACAATTAAAATTGCAAATGTCAAAATACATCGTAGTTTAAATTAAATGCAGTGTTTTTTTTAACCTCTTAAGTACAACTTTATATGTAATTTTATAAATACTTATGTTGTCTATAAAATATAGTTAAAGTGTAGTGCTGAATACACTGAGAAGTATTTATGATAAAATAAAATATACTAAATAATAATAAAATAAAACATAAAATATGTAATTTTTACTTAAATTTGAATGACACATTTAAATATTTTTGTATGTACACGTTTGCAATGATGAAGTTTCAATTTACTAGATTTAAAATATATAAATTTTAAATGTAATATCAAATAACACACTACAGCTATGTTAGCTAACATCAAAATCAGCATACTTCAGTGACAACAAAACATTCTTAAAACATGATTTAAAATATTATTTAAATTACAACTTTTAATTTGACACTTTTTAGAAGTGTATTTAGATTTTTTTTAGCATACTTGTAAGATTTGAAGTGTACTACAAGTGCACATTCAGCACAATTAAGCACACTTCTTTTTCACAAGGGTTACCCATTCAAATGTGAACAGACAAATACCAATTTAAATCCCAACAACGAACAAAACTAAATTCAAATGTGTGTCAGCTATTGATTAATTATAAAACAGTGCACTGAAGCACCTCAGCATCTGTCTATAGATATGTCTATAGGATGTGACTGAAAGACCAGAGCTAGTTAGAGGTTACTGAAGTATATCAGCACTTTTAAGTTTGTCTCTCTCATTGTAGTCCCTATGCCTGGTGATGTGAGTGCCACGCTCTTTACATCTGTCTCTTTTAACAGACGGAGTAGGGTGACACGTTTACTGATCCCCACAGGAGGCTGATTCACATTGAGAAACAGAAAACCTCCTTAACGAAGCCAGACCTCCCCAGCAATAAAAGCAGACTAAAAAAAAGAGCGAGTGTCAGACGAAAACGAGGGGAACTTTGCTAGCTTTTATTGCTGCCAATCTCCTCTGGTGCAAATTGCAGGTCAAACAGGTTGATTTGCAGGTTGACCTGTCCCTCTCCGGCTGACGCCTAAAGCATACTGCTTGGAACGTATATTAAACTTTGGTTACCTTTTTTTAAAATTTGTAGTTGAAATGCACCCAGCCTGGTTCAGAGACCAACAATCAAATTCTACTGGATATTAAAGAAATTATTCTTCACATGACAGTTTTTTTGTGTTTTTGATTGCCATTAAAAAAAAAAAAGTAAAAAAAAAAATATATATATCTTTACACGTTCAGTGACCACGGCTAGCTGAGTTGTGGTTCTTTCACTGTAAAAAAAGGGTATGATCAATAAGTCATGACAACATATGTTCCCTATCTGTCAGTCACTATGATTTCTTGGGTCTTAATTGGGAGCCACAATCACCTCTGTGTATAAGAGAAAACACCAATGAGAATTGGTGAGTGGATTTTGCATGCCGAGCCACTCCCCCATACATACAAATATATAAGATAGTGGTGTGCATCCACTCATTCAGATTTTTTCTCTTTGGAGCAGAGTCGATGAGAAAGCAGTTCACGGCCATTCACCTCGTCTGCTCTTCTTGATTTGACATAATGGCGCAACAGCGGTGTCCCTCTTTACTCAGCGGTGTTTCCCCTGGTGCTTCATTTCACAAAAGAGCAGTTTCCTGAAAGATGCCATTCCGTCCGTGTCCTCTTGGTTGCAGTCGTTTCTTGTCCTCTGATGACGGCCACGATCCCTGTATTCCATGTCTGGGCATCAAGCATGCTGAAGTCGCTTTTATGGATGGTTAATGCCCAAACTGCGAGCGCATGACCATGGAAACACCTCTCAGGAAAGGTAAAGATCCCTCTGTCACTTCCTGTCCTGGTTTCCCTGCTCCAAGCAGGGATCTGCCAGGCAGATTCGGTGGGGCTGCCAGCTTTGAGTACTATGGCTTCTGCCAAAACTGACCCAGAGCTGACGGCCATGCTTGCCCAGGCGGGAGGGAGGGCTGGAGGAGAACACGCTGCCCAGTCCTGAGTGCTTCCAGCTGAATGATTGTTTTTTTGGCATGGGGTACAGCTCACAACCGCGCCCTGCCCCAGTTCTTTTCTTCCCGGAGGTGCATGTGGAAGTTGCAAAGTTGTGGAAGGCCCCTTTCACGGCCCGAAGCCGCTCATCGACTTCCTCCGTCCTCACTACCCTTGATGGCGGGTTGGCTAGAGCAGAGGTTCTCAACCTTTTGGAACTAAAGCCCCACACCTTAAAATAAAGTGTAAACATTCAAAATATATTAACTTTAAATGTAATTTTAAAAACACACTACTGTATAATCAATTACTTTACATGTGCTTCATTATGTTAGTCCACATGTCAAAATAAGTGTACTTCGTTTAAAGCACCTTACAAGGTAACTGAATTTTCCATTTAATCTTTGAGCAGTTAACCTCAGGTTGGCCTATATTAGATTTTGAAAAGCAGCAATGAGAATGAGAGAATGAGAATGAGAATGAGAGAATGAGAATGAGAATGAGTTTTTATTGCCAGGTATGTTTGCACATACGAGGAATTTGTTTTCATGACAGAAGTTCCACAGTGTAACAGAATGACAGTGACAGAACAAAAACACAGATAATAAAAAATAGAAAAATAGAACAAGTAACTAAGGAATAAAAATATACAAATCGACAATTGTATGTACAGGTATATAACAATAGACAGTTGTATGTACAGGTATATTATGTGCAAATTGAAATGTAGACTGAGTGTGTGTGTTAGATAAATAAGTGTATGAGTGAATAAATAGTGTGTGTTCCACAGTTATTGTTAAGTGTTCATGAGATGGATGGCCTGAGGGAAGAAACTGTTCCTGTGTCTGGTCGTTCTGGTGCTCAGAGCTCTGTAGCGTCGACCAGATGGCAACAGTTCAAAGAGGGAGTGTGCTGGATGTGAGGGGTCCAGAGTGATTCTGCCAGCCCTTTTGCTCACTCTGGACGAGTACAGTTCTTGGAGAGAAGGGAGGGTTGTACCAATGATTCGCTCAGCAGTCCGGACTACCCTCTGAAGTCTTCTGAGGTCAGATTTGGTAGCTGAGCTGAACCAGACAGTTATTGAAGTGCAGAGGACAGATTCAATAATGGCGGAGTAGAACTGTTTCAGCAGCTCCTGTGGCAGGTTGAACTTCCTCAGCTGGTGAAGGAAGTAACACCCTTGCTGGGCCTTTTTCACAATGGAGTCAATGTGAGTGTCCCACTTCAGGTCCTGAGAGATTGTGGTGCCCAGGAACCTGAATGACTCCACTGCAGTCACAGTGCTGTCCATGATGGTGAGTGGGGGGAGTGCAGAGGGGTTTCTCCTGAAGTCCACGGTCATCTCCACAGTTTTGAGCGTGTTGAGCTCCAGGTTGTTGAGACTGCACCAGACAGCCAGCTGCTCGACCTCCTGTCTGTAAGCAGACTCGTCACCGTCCTGAATGAGGCCGATGAGTGTGGTGTCGTCTGCAAACTTCAGGAGCTTGACAGAGGGGTCTTTAGATGTGCAGTCGTTGGTGTACAGGGAGAAGAGCTGTGGAGAGAGAACACAACCCTGAGGAGCTCCAGTGCTGATCGTACGGGTGCTGGATGTGTATTTTCCCAGCCTCACTAGCTGCTGTCTGTCTGTCAGGAAGCTGTTGATCCACTGACAGACGGAGGTGGGCACGGAGGGCTGAGTTAGTTTGGGCAGGAGGAGGTTTGGGATGATGGTGTTAAAGGCCGAGCTGAAGTCCACGAACAGGATCCTCACATAAGTCCCTGGTCTGTCTAGATGTTGCAGAACATAATGCAGTCCCATGTTGACTGCATCGTCCACAGACCTGTTTGCTCTGTAGGCAAACTGAAGAGGATCCAGCAAGGGTCCAGTGATGTCCTTCAGGTGGGCCAGCACCAGTTTTTCGAAAGACTTCATGACCACAGACGTTAGAGCCACAGGTCTGTAGTCATTAAGTCCAGTAATTTTGGGTTTCTTTGGGACGGGGATGATGGTGGAGCGTTTGAAGCATGAAGGGACTTTGCACAGTTCCAGTGATCTGTTGAAGATCAGTGTGAAGATGGGGGCCAGCTGGTCAGCACAGGATTTCAGACAGGCTGGTGTAACACAATCTGAGCCTGGTTTAATGAGTTTGTTGCATTCTACAAGCATTTGCATACTATCCGCCCTAAATAATATTCAATACTATTTAGGGTGTACATTATGCAAATTGGGATGCAGGGAGCATCTGCATCTCGTTAGCCATGGTATCGTTAAATCAAATCAGTGGGATACCTGTGCTAGCTTCTTTTTACAAAGAAGCGCAATTCGCGGTTCAATGTTGGACTGTGCAAGCCTCAGGTCATCCTCCACCTTGAGCCGATTTCGGTACTTTGTTTTCAAAGTCGTCAATTTTTTGAAAACACGGATAAGACTCGCACAGATAAGTTGAGGCAAATGGAAGAAGTAATTTTACGGCGGCGTCAGATAACTGATGATATTCAGGCATCACGCTCAACCAAAATGATGGCAGAGAGGAAGAGCTGTAGAGGTGTCGTAATCTAGTGTCGCTCTTTAATTCGACTAACTGCTCCCCTATGTCAACTGGAAGGTCTTTTCCTGGGCAACTGAAGCGATCTCTGACCCAAGCAAATGAACTGAAATCCTCAGTGAAATAACGGCCGAATTGTTGTTTTAGTCCCTCAATATGTTGAGTGACTGTGTTAATCAAAGGAGAGATATGTATCCCTGTCTCTTGCACACAGTCGGCGAAGTTGGGAAACATGTCAATATTTTTATTAATTAGCCGATCACGACAAAAATCCAGTTTGCCAACGAATGCACTGACTTTGTCTGAAAGAAGCAAAATGTTGGCATCTCTTCCTTGCATCGATGTGTTCAGCGAATTCAACCTGTCGAAAACGTCTACAAGGTACGACAACCGCGCTAACCACAGGGGTCATCCATGTACCGCGCAAGGTCGGACTTCCTATTAACAAGAAATGTCTTCACCTCTGAACGCAATTCGTAGAGGCGATGTAAAACCCGACCTCTGGAGAGCCAGCGAACCTCAGTGTGAAAAAGGAGCTGCTCGTGTTCGGCTCCCATTTCCTGATAAAGCAAGGAAAACAAGCATGCATTTAATGGCCATGCTTTAATGAAATTGACAATTTGCACTGCCTGCTTTAAAACGGCCTCAAGAGACTCAGGCATTTGT
>NW_015506284.1:151517-151787 GCF_001515645.1 Sinocyclocheilus grahami
CTGAGTGTCCAGGTGGTCCTGGTGAGCTGCCAGGGCTGGATGTCTGTGGAATGTCTGCGACATACTGGCACACTTGTGGGAACACCAGAGAGAGAGAGGCACAAGGCAAATGCAGGTACGTACAGAGGTGTTAAACTATCTCTAAGGGGAACGGCTGTGTAGGCCGTGTAAGGTATGACTAGCTGGTGGGAGGCAGCTAGTTGAAAAAAATAAGATGAACTCAAGAAAAAAAAAAAAAAGGAACATTTTTACCTATTTTAGTTTTTTCCT
>NW_015506284.1:160087-160470 GCF_001515645.1 Sinocyclocheilus grahami
CGACGTGATGTTCAGCCGGCTGTCTTTTGCTTAAGTCTATGCGCTATGATTTTTTTCTGAACCATGTCAAGCTCCTCTTTAATTGCGGAGTCAGGGTTTGGACCTCAGCTCTGGCTGTATGCAGCTGGCCTTGTAAGGCCTTAGATGTGGTGTCTCTCTCATTTAGTTCCACATATGTTGTTTTAAGAGTGACTTTGTGTGAAACAGTTCTCTTTTCAAGTCCTGTGTGATGGCTTTTTCCAGCGGCGCTTGGTGTTTAGCAGCTGTTAGAGCCTCTGTGAAGACTGGTGATTTCCTTCTGTCGCACCATTCTGTGAGTTATTTGCATCCGTTCTGTACTTTCTCTCGTTGAGCAGGTGTCAGTTCTCTGTAGAACTCTGTGA
>NW_015506284.1:163311-166239 GCF_001515645.1 Sinocyclocheilus grahami
CCAGTAACAGTCACTTGGAGCCAAGAATGCCAGACCGCGTTGGACAAGTTGAAAGGGTATTTAATGTCCCCACCAATTCTGGCATATCCCGACTTCAGTGAGCCCTTTAGACTTACCACTGATGGAAGTCGTCACGGACTGGGAGCGGTCCTCAGCCAGAAGCAGGAGGGGATTGAGCGTGTGGTGGCGTACGCAAGCAGAGGACTAAGAGGTTCAGAGAAGAATGACAAAAACTATAGTGCATTCAAGTTGGAGCTGCTTGCATTAAAGTGGGCGATCACAGAAAAATTTAGAGAATACCTTATGTATTCAAAATTCATTGTGATTACTGACCATAACCCGCTAAGGTACCTCTACTCAGCTAATCTTGGTGCAGTTGAACAGCGCTGGGTAGCGCAGCTGGCGGAGTACGACTTTGAAGTATGCTCTAAACCTGGCCGACACAACACGAATGCGGATGCGCTGTCAAGGATTCCCTCAAGGGAGGAACCGGAGGAGGACGATGATGGAAAGAATTTCATCCGGCTAGGAGCTGACGAGGTGAGAGCTTGCTTGTGGCCAGGCAAGAGGATTGACCAAGAGGAACCTGAAGTTAAAGCTGCGGTGCAAGCGTCAATAAGAGGAGAAATAAACGGATATAGCTGGAGCGAAATAGGAAAGCAGCAGAAGAATGATCCTGTGATTGACCCCATTTATAAAGCTGTATCCGAAAACAAGAGACCAAGTAGAATGTATCACAGTTGTACGGAGCCAAAACTGAAGCAGCTTGTCAAGGAATTTGACCATCTTAAGTTGCGTCACGGAGTGCTGTTCAGACGCATCCTGGACCCTAGGGATGGGGAAGAGATCTGGCAGGTGGTTGTTCCTGAGCCTCTACAGCGTGAAGTATACGAGGGACAACATGATCATGGAGGTCATTTTGGAGAGAGAAGTACATTAACTCGAATGAGATGAAGTTATTACTGGCCTACCATGTCTGCAGATGTTCCATGCTGGATAAAGCAGTGCAAGAGATGTACACTGGCCAAAGATGTTTTCCCCAGGCTTCGAGCCCCTATGACATGCAGTAATATTTCAGCTCCATTAGAGGTCCTAGCCATGGATTACACGCAGCTTGAACAGTCTGCTGGGGGGTATGAAAATGTGCTTGTTCTCACCGATATGTTTACCAGATTTACAGTCGCTGTTCCTACCAGGAATCAGACAGCAAATACAACGGCAAAGGCCCTGCTCAAGCACTGGTTTGTTTATTATGGCTGTCCGGCTCGCCTGCATTCTGACCAGGGCAGATGTTTTGAGGCCAACGTGATCAAAGAGCTTTGCAGGATCTATGGTATAGGAAAAAGTCGTACAAGCCCAATCCATCCACAGGGAAACTCTCAATGTGAGAGATTTAATCGTACCATGCACGACTTGTTAAGAACCTTGCCTCCAGAGAAGAAGAGAGATTGGAAGACTCACCTTCCGGAGCTGGTAATGGCTTACAACAGTCACGTCCATTCATCTACTGGTTATTCTCCATTCTATTTAATGTTCGGAAGGGACGCACGTTTACCAATGGATGTTCTTGGAGAAAAGGATCTAGAAGAGGATGAGGTTGATAACCTGGATGACTGGATGAAAGGTCATCATGTAAGACTGAAGACGGCTGTGGAGGTAGCAAACGCAGCATCTCAAGAGGCTTCCAGAAAGAGAAAGAGGATTTATGACCGCAAGTCATCTGGAGCTCTTGTGAGGCCTGGAGATCGGGTGCTACTGCGCAATCACAAACACAGGGGTAGAAATAAAATTCAGGATAAATGGGAAGACACACCATACATAGTGATAAAGCAAAACCACTTAGACATACCTGTTTACCATCAAACCAGAAAAGGGGGGTCCTACAAAGGTAGTACACTGAGATCAGCTTAGGCACTGTTCATTTCCATCATCTGTAACACCGTGTACATGCCGGCGCAGTGTGAGAGACAAAACAGAGATAGACACAGACATGCCAGACTTTGTCTGCTTTCCTGAAACTCCACAACACTCCACTAACCATGCACACACAAGGGTGGGTCAAGGGGAGTCAGAGGAAGTAAGACCGGGAGACAGCCACGAGAATCAGAATGTAATGGCAGAATCAGAGTTGAGGGTACAAGATGACTCAGATGATGCTGATGTTTCAGAAGCTGAAAGAGAAAGTATTCCTGAGCCTAGGCGCTCTCAGAGGCAAAACAAGGGTATCTTACCTGTGAAGTACAGAAGTGACTATGTTGTGAAATAAGAGTTCAGAGTCTTCTGTAACTTTGGGTAATAACATTTAAAGTTATTAATTTATAATGTCATGTTTTTCTAATATGTTGTTTTGTGTTTCAGAGATGAATCTGCGAGAGATGTCAATGGAGTGGCAGGGTTTAGCAGGGGGGAATGTAACGGGTATATTATTTTGAAAAGAGATTATCTTTGGGATACTTTTATTTTGGCGAGTGGTCCGCTTTTTGCGCGTGTTGCAAGTGCAGCAGGGAGAGACGAAGAAGAGCGCGGTGTATGAGTGTGTCACACACAGAAGTGAGTGCCGTGTTGTGATCGAGAAGCTCGTTCGATAAAGTTGCTTCAACGAAAGATTATCGAGGCTTAAGTCGAATAAAGGACGACAGCACTAAGTGGAAGTGTGTACAGTGAACCGCAGTTCATAGCAGAAAGGAGTTTTATTTAGTTTTGTTCTAGTGGTATGTGTTGGCTGTTAAAATGACGCAGTAACATATCGAAGACCACGGAAGCTGTGAGTACGCTTAAAGTGAAAACCCTGCTTGATTTTTGTCATCAAGTGACTTATTGCATGTCCTGTTGCTGTATTTTGCACCTCTGGTGTTTTGATTGAAACGCAGCGCCAAGAGCTAACATTTCAACGGGACCATTCACGTGCAATTAAGTTTCCCGCACGTG
>NW_015506284.1:167271-169247 GCF_001515645.1 Sinocyclocheilus grahami
AAGTTATTACTGGCCTACCATGTCTGCAGATGTTCCATGCTGGATAAAGCAGTGCAAGAGATGTACACTGGCCAAAGATGTTTTCCCCAGGCTTCGAGCCCCTATGACATGCAGTAATGTTTCAGCTCCATTAGAGGTCCTAGCCATGGATTACACGCAGCTTGAACAGTCTGCTGGGGGGTATGAAAATGTGCTTGTTCTCACCGATATGTTTACCAGATTTACAGTCGCTGTTCCTACCAGGAATCAGACAGCAAATACAACGGCAAAGGCCCTGCTCAAGCACTGGTTTGTTTATTATGGCTGTCCGGCTCGCCTGCATTCTGACCAGGGCAGATGTTTTGAGGCCAACGTGATCAAAGAGCTTTGCAGGATCTATGGTATAGGAAAAAGTCGTACAAGCCCAATCCATCCACAGGGAAACTCTCAATGTGAGAGATTTAATCGTACCATGCACGACTTGTTAAGAACCTTGCCTCCAGAGAAGAAGAGAGATTGGAAGACTCACCTTCCGGAGCTGGTAATGGCTTACAACAGTCACGTCCATTCATCTACTGGTTATTCTCCATTCTATTTAATGTTCGGAAGGGACGCACGTTTACCAATGGATGTTCTTGGAGAAAAGGATCTAGAAGAGGATGAGGTTGATAACCTGGATGACTGGATGAAAGGTCATCATGTAAGACTGAAGACGGCTGTGGAGGTAGCAAACGCAGCATCTCAAGAGGCTTCCAGAAAGAGAAAGAGGATTTATGACCGCAAGTCATCTGGAGCTCTTGTGAGGCCTGGAGATCGGGTGCTACTGCGCAATCACAAACACAGGGGTAGAAATAAAATTCAGGATAAATGGGAAGACACACCATACATAGTGATAAAGCAAAACCACTTAGACATACCTGTTTACCATCAAACCAGAAAAGGGGGGTCCTACAAAGGTAGTACACTGAGATCAGCTTAGGCACTGTTCATTTCCATCATCTGTAACACCGTGTACATGCCGGCGCAGTGTGAGAGACAAAACAGAGATAGACACAGACATGCCAGACTTTGTCTGCTTTCCTGAAACTCCACAACACTCCACTAACCATGCACACACAAGGGTGGGTCAAGGGGAGTCAGAGGAAGTAAGACCGGGAGACAGCCACGAGAATCAGAATGTAATGGCAGAATCAGAGTTGAGGGTACAAGATGACTCAGATGATGCTGATGTTTCAGAAGCTGAAAGAGAAAGTATTCCTGAGCCTAGGCGCTCTCAGAGGCAAAACAAGGGTATCTTACCTGTGAAGTACAGAAGTGACTATGTTGTGAAATAAGAGTTCAGAGTCTTCTGTAACTTTGGGTAATAACATTTAAAGTTATTAATTTATAATGTCATGTTTTTCTAATATGTTGTTTTGTGTTTCAGAGATGAATCTGCGAGAGATGTCAATGGAGTGGCAGGGTTTAGCAGGGGGGAATGTAACGGGTATATTATTTTGAAAAGAGATTATCTTTGGGATACTTTTATTTTGGCGAGTGGTCCGCTTTTTGCGCGTGTTGCAAGTGCAGCAGGGAGAGACGAAGAAGAGCGCGGTGTATGAGTGTGTCACACACAGAAGTGAGTGCCGTGTTGTGATCGAGAAGCTCGTTCGATAAAGTTGCTTCAACGAAAGATTATCGAGGCTTAAGTCGAATAAAGGACGACAGCACTAAGTGGAAGTGTGTACAGTGAACCGCAGTTCATAGCAGAAAGGAGTTTTATTTAGTTTTGTTCTAGTGGTATGTGTTGGCTGTTAAAATGACGCAGTAACATATCGAAGACCACGGAAGCTGTGAGTACGCTTAAAGTGAAAACCCTGCTTGATTTTTGTCATCAAGTGACATGGTTGCATGTCCTTTTGCTGTATTTTGCACCTCTGGTGTTTTGATTGAAATGCAGCGCCGAGAGCTAACATTTCAACGGGACCATTCACGTGCAATTAAGTTTCCCGCACGTG